>NW_027442339.1:0-133356 GCF_048569485.1 Anomaloglossus baeobatrachus
TGGATTTCTACTTATTTTATTAAATATCATCTCCACCAAACAGGACAAGCTTGCATCTGTTATAGTTTTGGAGAAAAATGTGTTCATTTCATGTATGCGCGAAATGCCTTAAAAATGGCTTTAAAATGGATTTGGAGCATGGAGACGATTATCTCGGGATTGCAAGATAACCAAACAAAACTTTTAGTGGATTTCTACTTATTTTATTAAATATCATCTCCACCAAACAGGACAAGCTTGCATGTGTTATAGTTTTGGAGAAAAATGTGTTCATTTCATGTATGCGCAAAATGCCTTTGAAATGGCTTTAAAATGGATTTGGAGCATGGAGACGATTATCTCGGGATTGCAAGATAACCAAACAAAACTTTTAGTGGATTTCTACTTATTTTATTAAATATCATCTCCACCAAACAGGACAAGCTTGCATCTGTTATAGTTTTGGAGAAAAATGTGTTCATTTCATGTATGCGCGAAATGCCTTAAAAATGGCTTTAAAATGGATTTGGAGCATGGAGACGATTATCTCGGGATTGCAAGATAACCAAACAAAACTTTTAGTGGATTTCTACTTATTTTATTAAATATCATCTCCACCAAACAGGACAAGCTTGCATGTGTTATAGTTTTGGAGAAAAATGTGTTCATTTCATGTATGCGCAAAATGCCTTTGAAATGGCTTTAAAATGGATTTGGAGCATGGAGACGATTATCTCAGGATGGCAATATAAACAAACGAAACTTTTAGTAGATTTCTACTTATTTTATTAAATATTATCTCCACCAAACAGGACAAGCTTGCATCTGTTATAGTTTTGGAGAAAAATGTGTTCATTTCATGTATGCGCGAAATGCCTTAAAAATGCTTTAAAATGGATTTGGAGCATGGAGACGATTATCTCGGGATTGCAAGATAACCAAACAAAACTTTTAGTGGATTTCTACTTATTTATTAAATATCATCTCCACCAAACAGGACAAGCTTGCATCTGTTATAGTTTTGGAGAAAAATGTGTTCATTTCATGTATGCGCGAAATGCCTTAAAAATGGCTTTAAAATGGATTTGGAGCATGGAGACGATTATCTCGGGATTGCAAGATAACCAAACAAAACTTTTAGTGGATTTCTACTTATTTTATTAAATATCATCTCCACCAAACAGGACAAGCTTGCATGTGTTATAGTTTTGGAGAAAAATGTGTTCATTTCATGTATGCGCAAAATGCCTTTGAAATGGCTTTAAAATGGATTTGGAGCATGGAGACGATTATCTCAGGATGGCAATATAAACAAACGAAACTTTTAGTAGATTTCTACTTATTTTATTAAATATTATCTCACCAAACAGGACAAGCTTGCATCTGTTATAGTTTTGGAGAAAAATGTGTTCATTTCATGTATGCGCGAAATGCCTTAAAAATGGCTTTAAAATGGATTTGGAGCATGGAGACGATTATCTCGGGATTGCAAGATAACCAAACAAAACTTTTAGTTAATTTCTACTTATTTTATTAAATATCATCTCCACCAAACAGGACAAGCTTGCATCTGTTATAGTTTTGGAGAAAAATGTGTTCATTTCATGTATGCGCGAAATGCCTTAAAAATGGCTTTAAAATGGATTTGGAGCATGGAGACGATTATCTCGGGATTGCAAGATAACCAAACAAAACTTTTAGTGGATTTCTACTTATTTTATTAAATATCATCTCCACCAAACAGGACAAGCTTGCATCTGTTATAGTTTTGGAGAAAAATGTGTTCATTTCATGTATGCGCGAAATGCCTTAAAAATGGCTTTAAAATGGATTTGGAGCATGGAGACGATTATCTCGGGATTGCAAGATAACCAAACAAAACTTTTAGTGGATTTCTACTTATTTTATTAAATATCATCTCCACCAAACAGGACAAGCTTGCATCTGTTATAGTTTTGGAGAAAAATGTGTTCATTTCATGTATGCGCGAAATGCCTTAAAAAAGCTTTAAAATGGATTTGGAGCATGGAGACGATTATCTCGGGATTGCAAGATAACCAAACAAAACTTTTAGTGGATTTCTACTTATTTTATTAAATATCATCTCCACCAAACAGGACAAGCTTGCATCTGTTATAGTTTTGAAGAAAAATGTGTTCATTTCATGTATGCGCGAAATGCCTTAAAAATGGCTTTAAAATGGATTTGGAGCATGGAGACGATTATCTCGGGATTGCAAGATAACCAAACAAAACTTTTAGTGGATTTCTACTTATTTTATTAAATATCATCTCCACCAAACAGGACAAGCTTGCATCTGTTATAGTTTTGGAGAAAAATGTGTTCATTTCATGTATGCGCGAAATGCCTTAAAAATGGCTTTAAAATGGATTTGGAGCATGGAGACGATTATCTCGGGATTGCAAGATAACCAAACAAAACTTTTAGTGGATTTCTACTTATTTTATTAAATATCATCTCCACCAAACAGGACAAGCTTGCATCTGTTATAGTTTTGGAGAAAAATGTGTTCATTTCATGTATGCGCGAAATGCCTTAAAAATGGCTTTAAAATGGATTTGGAGCATGGAGACGATTATCTCGGGATTGCAAGATAACCAAACAAAACTTTTAGTGGATTTCTACTTATTTTATTAAATATCATCTCCACCAAACAGGACAAGCTTGCATCTGTTATAGTTTTGGAGAAAAATGTGTTCATTTCATGTATGCGCGAAATGCCTAAAAATGGCTTTAAAATGGATTTGGAGCATGGAGACGATTATCTCGGGATTGCAAGATAACCAAACAAAACTTTTAGTGGATTTCTACTTATTTATTAAATATCATCTCCACCAAACAGGACAAGCTTGCATCTGTTATAGTTTTGGAGAAAAATGTGTTAATTTCATGTATGCGCGAAATGCCTTAAAAATGGCTTTAAAATGGATTTGGAGCATGGAGACGATTATCTCGGATTGCAAGATAACCAAACAAAACTTTTAGTGGATTTCTACTTATTTTATTAAATATCATCTCCACCAAACAGGACAAGCTTGCATCTGTTATAGTTTTGGAGAAAAATGTGTTCATTTCATGTATGCGCGAAATGCCTTAAAAATGGCTTTAAAATGGATTTGGAGCATGGAGACGATTATCTCGGGATTGCAAGATAACCAAACAAAACTTTTAGTGGATTTCTACTTATTTTATTAAATATCATCTCCACCAAACAGGACAAGCTTGCATGTGTTATAGTTTTGGAGAAAAATGTGTTCATTTCATGTATGCGCAAAATGCCTTTGAAATGGCTTTAAAATGGATTTGGAGCATGGAGACGATTATCTCAGGATGGCAATATAAACAAACGAAACTTTTAGTAGATTTCTACTTATTTTATTAAATATCATCTCCACAAACAGGACAAGCTTGCATGTGTTATAGTTTTGGAGAAAAATGTGTTCATTTCATGTATGCGCAAAATGCCTTTGAATGGCTTTAAAATGGATTTGGAGCATGGAGACGATTATCTCAGGATGGCAATATAAACAAACGAAACTTTTAGTAGATTTCTACTTATTTTATTAAATATTATCTCCACCAAACAGGACAAGCTTGCATCTGTTATAGTTTTGGAGAAAAATGTGTTCATTTCATGTATGCGCGAAATGCCTTAAAATGGCTTTAAAATGGATTTGGAGCATGGAGACGATTATCTCGGGATTGCAAGATAACCAAACAAAACTTTTAGTAATTTCTACTTATTTTATTAAATATCATCTCCACCAAACAGGACAAGCTTGCATCTGTTATAGTTTTGGAGAAAAATGTGTTCATTTTATGTATGCGCGAAATGCCTTAAAAATGGCTTTAAAATGGATTTGGAGCATGGAGACGATTATCTCGGATTGCAAGATAACCAAACAAAACTTTTAGTGGATTTCTACTTATTTTATTAAATATCATCTCCACCAAACAGGACAAGCTTGCATCTGTTATAGTTTTGGAGAAAAATGTGTTCATTTCATGTATGCGCGAAATGCCTTAAAAATGGCTTTAAAATGGATTTGGAGCATGGAGACGATTATCTCGGGATTGCAAGATAACCAAACAAAACTTTTAGTGGATTTCTACTTATTTTATTAAATATCATCTCCACCAAACAGGACAAGCTTGCATCTGTTATAGTTTTGGAGAAAAATGTGTTCATTTCATGTATGCGCGAAATGCCTTAAAAATGGCTTTAAAATGGATTTGGAGCATGGAGACGATTATCTCGGGATTGCAAGATAACCAAACAAAACTTTTAGTGGATTTCTACTTATTTTATTAAATATCATCTCCACCAAACAGGACAAGCTTGCATCTGTTATAGTTTTGGAGAAAAATGTGTTCATTTCATGTATGCGCGAAATGCCTTAAAAATGGCTTTAAAATGGATTTGGAGCATGGAGACGATTATCTCGGGATTGCAAGATAACCAAACAAAACTTTTAGTGGATTTCTACTTATTTTATTAAATATCATCTCCACCAAACAGGACAAGCTTGCATCTGTTATAGTTTTGGAGAAAAATGTGTTCATTTCATGTATGCGCGAAATGCCTTAAAAATGGCTTTAAAATGGATTTGGAGCATGGAGACGATTATCTCGGGATTGCAAGATAACCAAACAAAACTTTTAGTGGATTTCTACTTATTTTATTAAATATCATCTCCACCAAACAGGACAAGCTTGCATCTGTTATAGTTTTGGAGAAAAATGTGTTCATTTCATGTATGCGCGAAATGCCTTAAAAATGGCTTTAAAATGGATTTGGAGCATGGAGACGATTATCTCGGGATTGCAAGATAACCAAACAAAACTTTTAGTGGATTTCTACTTATTTTATTAAATATCATCTCCACCAAACAGGACAAGCTTGCATCTGTTATAGTTTTGGAGAAAAATGTGTTCATTTCATGTATGCGCGAAATGCCTTAAAAATGGCTTTAAAATGGATTTGGAGCATGGAGACGATTATCTCGGGATTGCAAGATAACCAAACAAAACTTTTAGTGGATTTCTACTTATTTTATTAAATATCATCTCCACCAAACAGGACAAGCTTGCATCTGTTATAGTTTTGGAGAAAAATGTGTTCATTTCATGTATGCGCGAAATGCCTTAAAAATGGCTTTAAAATGGATTTGGAGCATGGAGACGATTATCTCGGGATTGCAAGATAACCAAACAAAACTTTTAGTGGATTTCTACTTATTTTATTAAATATCATCTCCACCAAACAGGACAAGCTTGCATGTGTTATAGTTTTGGAGAAAAATGTGTTCATTTCATGTATGCGCAAAATGCCTTTGAAATGGCTTTAAATGGATTTGGAGCATGGAGACGATTATCTCAGGATGGCAATATAAACAAACGAAACTTTTAGTAGATTTCTACTTATTTTATTAAATATTATCTCCACCAAACAGGACAAGCTTGCATCTGTTATAGTTTTGGAGAAAAATGTGTTCATTTCATGTATGCGCGAAATGCCTTAAAAATGGCTTTAAAATGGATTTGGAGCATGGAGACGATTATCTCGGGATTGCAAGATAACCAAACAAAACTTTTAGTTAATTTCTACTTATTTTATTAAATATCATCTCCACCAAACAGGACAAGCTTGCATCTGTTATAGTTTTGGAGAAAAATGTGTTCATTTCATGTATGCGCGAAATGCCTTAAAAATGGCTTTAAAATGGATTTGGAGCATGGAGACGATTATCTCGGGATTGCAAGATAACCAAACAAAACTTTTAGTGGATTTCTACTTATTTTATTAAATATCATCTCCACCAAACAGGACAAGCTTGCATCTGTTATAGTTTTGGAGAAAAATGTGTTCATTTCATGTATGCGCGAAATGCCTTAAAAATGGCTTTAAAATGGATTTGGAGCATGGAGACGATTATCTCGGGATTGCAAGATAACCAAACAAAACTTTTAGTGGATTTCTACTTATTTTATTAAATATCATCTCCACCAAACAGGACAAGCTTGCATCTGTTATAGTTTTGGAGAAAAATGTGTTCATTTCATGTATGCGCGAAATGCCTTAAAAATGGCTTTAAAATGGATTTGGAGCATGGAGACGATTATCTCGGGATTGCAAGATAACCAAACAAAACTTTTAGTGGATTTCTACTTATTTTATTAAATATCATCTCCACCAAACAGGACAAGCTTGCATCTGTTATAGTTTTGAAGAAAAATGTGTTCATTTCATGTATGCGCGAAATGCCTTAAAAATGGCTTTAAAATGGATTTGGAGCATGGAGACGATTATCTCGGGATTGCAAGATAACCAAACAAAACTTTTAGTGGATTTCTACTTATTTTATTAAATATCATCTCCACCAAACAGGACAAGCTTGCATCTGTTATAGTTTTGGAGAAAAATGTGTTCATTTCATGTATGCGCGAAATGCCTTAAAAATGGCTTTAAAATGGATTTGGAGCATGGAGACGATTATCTCGGGATTGCAAGATAACCAAACAAAACTTTTAGTGGATTTCTACTTATTTTATTAAATATCATCTCCACCAAACAGGACAAGCTTGCATCTGTTATAGTTTTGGAGAAAAATGTGTTCATTTCATGTATGCGCGAAATGCCTTAAAAATGGCTTTAAAATGGATTTGGAGCATGGAGACGATTATCTCGGGATTGCAAGATAACCAAACAAAACTTTTAGTGGATTTCTACTTATTTTATTAAATATCATCTCCACCAAACAGGACAAGCTTGCATCTGTTATAGTTTTGGAGAAAAATGTGTTCATTTCATGTATGCGCGAAATGCCTTAAAAATGGCTTTAAAATGGATTTGGAGCATGGAGACGATTATCTCGGGATTGCAAGATAACCAAACAAAACTTTTAGTGGATTTCTACTTATTTTATTAAATATCATCTCCACCAAACAGGACAAGCTTGCATCTGTTATAGTTTTGGAGAAAAATGTGTTAATTTCATGTATGCGCGAAATGCCTTAAAAATGGCTTTAAAATGGATTTGGAGCATGGAGACGATTATCTCGGGATTGCAAGATAACCAAACAAAACTTTTAGTGGATTTCTACTTATTTTATTAAATATCATCTCCACCAAACAGGACAAGCTTGCATCTGTTATAGTTTTGGAGAAAAATGTGTTCATTTCATGTATGCGCGAAATGCCTTAAAAATGGCTTTAAAATGGATTTGGAGCATGGAGACGATTATCTCGGGATTGCAAGATAACCAAACAAAACTTTTAGTGGATTTCTACTTATTTTATTAAATATCATCTCCACCAAACAGGACAAGCTTGCATGTGTTATAGTTTTGGAGAAAAATGTGTTCATTTCATGTATGCGCAAAATGCCTTTGAAATGGCTTTAAAATGGATTTGGAGCATGGAGACGATTATCTCAGGATGGCAATATAAACAAACGAAACTTTTAGTAGATTTCTACTTATTTTATTAAATATCATCTCCACAAACAGGACAAGCTTGCATGTGTTATAGTTTTGGAGAAAAATGTGTTCATTTCATGTATGCGCAAAATGCCTTTGAAATGGCTTTAAAATGGATTTGGAGCATGGAGACGATTATCTCAGGATGGCAATATAAACAAACGAAACTTTTAGTAGATTTCTACTTATTTTATTAAATATTATCTCCACCAAACAGGGCAAGCTTGCATCTGTTATAGTTTTGGAGAAAAATGTGTTCATTTCATGTATGCGCGAAATGCCTTAAAAATGGCTTTAAAATGGATTTGGAGCATGGAGACGATTATCTCGGGATTGCAAGATAACCAAACAAAACTTTTAGTTAATTTCTACTTATTTTATTAAATATCATCTCCACCAAACAGGACAAGCTTGCATCTGTTATAGTTTTGGAGAAAAATGTGTTCATTTTATGTATGCGCGAAATGCCTTAAAAATGGCTTTAAAATGGATTTGGAGCATGGAGACGATTATCTCGGGATTGCAAGATAACCAAACAAAACTTTTAGTGGATTTCTACTTATTTTATTAAATATCATCTCCACCAAACAGGACAAGCTTGCATCTGTTATAGTTTTGGAGAAAAATGTGTTCATTTCATGTATGCGCGAAATGCCTTAAAAATGGCTTTAAAATGGATTTGGAGCATGGAGACGATTATCTCGGGATTGCAAGATAACCAAACAAAACTTTTAGTGGATTTCTACTTATTTTATTAAATATCATCTCCACCAAACAGGACAAGCTTGCATCTGTTATAGTTTTGGAGAAAAATGTGTTCATTTCATGTATGCGCGAAATGCCTTAAAAATGGCTTTAAAATGGATTTGGAGCATGGAGACGATTATCTCGGGATTGCAAGATAACCAAACAAAACTTTTAGTGGATTTCTACTTATTTTATTAAATATCATCTCCACCAAACAGGACAAGCTTGCATCTGTTATAGTTTTGGAGAAAAATGTGTTCATTTCATGTATGCGCGAAATGCCTTAAAAATGGCTTTAAAATGGATTTGGAGCATGGAGACGATTATCTCGGGATTGCAAGATAACCAAACAAAACTTTTAGTGGATTTCTACTTATTTTATTAAATATCATCTCCACCAAACAGGACAAGCTTGCATCTGTTATAGTTTTGGAGAAAAATGTGTTCATTTCATGTATGCGCGAAATGCCTTAAAAATGGCTTTAAAATGGATTTGGAGCATGGAGACGATTATCTCGGGATTGCAAGATAACCAAACAAAACTTTTAGTGGATTTCTACTTATTTTATTAAATATCATCTCCACCAAACAGGACAAGCTTGCATCTGTTATAGTTTTGGAGAAAAATGTGTTCATTTCATGTATGCGCGAAATGCCTTAAAAATGGCTTTAAAATGGATTTGGAGCATGGAGACGATTATCTCGGGATTGCAAGATAACCAAACAAAACTTTTAGTGGATTTCTACTTATTTTATTAAATATCATCTCCACCAAACAGGACAAGCTTGCATCTGTTATAGTTTTGGAGAAAAATGTGTTCATTTCATGTATGCGCGAAATGCCTTAAAAATGGCTTTAAAATGGATTTGGAGCATGGAGACGATTATCTCGGGATTGCAAGATAACCAAACAAAACTTTTAGTGGATTTCTACTTATTTTATTAAATATCATCTCCACCAAACAGGACAAGCTTGCATGTGTTATAGTTTTGGAGAAAAATGTGTTCATTTCATGTATGCGCAAAATGCCTTTGAAATGGCTTTAAAATGGATTTGGAGCATGGAGACGATTATCTCGGGATTGCAAGATAACCAAACAAAACTTTTAGTGGATTTCTACTTATTTTATTAAATATCATCTCCACCAAACAGGACAAGCTTGCATCTGTTATAGTTTTGGAGAAAAATGTGTTCATTTCATGTATGCGCGAAATGCCTTAAAAATGGCTTTAAAATGGATTTGGAGCATGGAGACGATTATCTCGGGATTGCAAGATAACAAACAAAACTTTTAGTGGATTTCTACTTATTTTATTAAATATCATCTCCACCAAACAGGACAAGCTTGCATCTGTTATAGTTTTGGAGAAAAATGTGTTCATTTCATGTATGCGCGAAATGCCTTAAAAATGGCTTTAAAATGGATTTGGAGCATGGAGACGATTATCTCGGGATTGCAAGATAACCAAACAAAACTTTTAGTGGATTTCTACTTATTTTATTAAATATCATCTCCACCAAACAGGACAAGCTTGCATCAGTTATAGTTTTGGAGAAAAATGTGTTCATTTCATGTATGCGCGAAATGCCTTAAAAATGGCTTTAAAATGGATTTGGAGCATGGAGACGATTATCTCGGGATTGCAAGATAACCAAACAAAACTTTTAGTGGATTTCTACTTATTTTATTAAATATCATCTCCACCAAACAGGACAAGCTTGCATGTGTTCTAGTTTTGGAGAAAAATGTGTTCATTTCATGTATGCGCAAAATGCCTTTGAAATGGCTTTAAAATGGATTTGGAGCATGGAGACGATTATCTCAGGATGGCAATATAAACAAACGAAACTTTTAGTAGATTTCTACTTATTTTATTAAATATCATCTCCACCAAACAGGACAAGCTTGCATGTGTTATAGTTTTGGAGAAAAATGTGTTCATTTCATGTATGCGCAAAATGCCTTTGAAATGGCTTTAAAATGGATTTGGAGCATGGAGACGATTATCTCAGGATGGCAATATAAACAAACGAAACTTTTAGTAGATTTCTACTTATTTTATTAAATATTATCTCCACCAAACAGGACAAGCTTGCATCTGTTATAGTTTTGGAGAAAAATGTGTTCATTTCATGTATGCGCGAAATGCCTTAAAAATGGCTTTAAAATGGATTTGGAGCATGGAGACGATTATCTCGGGATTGCAAGATAACCAAACAAAACTTTTAGTTAATTTCTACTTATTTTATTAAATATCATCTCCACCAAACAGGACAAGCTTGCATCTGTTATAGTTTTGGAGAAAAATGTGTTCATTTCATGTATGCGCGAAATGCCTTAAAAATGGCTTTAAAATGGATTTGGAGCATGGAGACGATTATCTCGGGATTGCAAGATAACCAAACAAAACTTTTAGTGGATTTCTACTTATTTTATTAAATATCATCTCCACCAAACAGGACAAGCTTGCATCTGTTATAGTTTTGGAGAAAAATGTGTTCATTTCATGTATGCGCGAAATGCCTTAAAAATGGCTTTAAAATGGATTTGGAGCATGGAGACGATTATCTCGGGATTGCAAGATAACCAAACAAAACTTTTAGTGGATTTCTACTTATTTTATTAAATATCATCTCCACCAAACAGGACAAGCTTGCATCTGTTATAGTTTTGGAGAAAAATGTGTTCATTTCATGTATGCGCGAAATGCCTTAAAAATGGCTTTAAAATGGATTTGGAGCATGGAGACTATTATCTCGGGATTGCAAGATAACCAAACAAAACTTTTAGTGGATTTCTACTTATTTTATTAAATATCATCTCCACCAAACAGGACAAGCTTGCATCTGTTATAGTTTTGGAGAAAAATGTGTTCATTTCATGTATGCGCGAAATGCCTTAAAAATGGCTTTAAAATGGATTTGGAGCATGGAGACGATTATCTCGGGATTGCAAGATAACCAAACAAAACTTTTAGTGGATTTCTACTTATTTTATTAAATATCATCTCCACCAAACAGGACAAGCTTTCATCTGTTATAGTTTTGGAGAAAAATGTGTTCATTTCATGTATGCGCGAAATGCCTTAAAAATGGCTTTAAAATGGATTTGGAGCATGGAGACGATTATCTCGGGATTGCAAGATAACCAAACAAAACTTTTAGTGGATTTCTACTTATTTTATTAAATATCATCTCCACCAAACAGGACAAGCTTGCATCTGTTATAGTTTTGGAGAAAAATGTGTTCATTTCATGTATGCGCGAAATGCCTTAAAAATGGCTTTAAAATGGATTTGGAGCATGGAGACGATTATCTCGGGATTGCAAGATAACCAAACAAAACTTTTAGTGGATTTCTACTTATTTTATTAAATATCATCTCCACCAAACAGGACAAGCTTGCATGTGTTATAGTTTTGGAGAAAAATGTGTTCATTTCATGTATGCGCAAAATGCCTTTGAAATTGCTTTAAAATGGATTTGGAGCATGGAGACGATTATCTCGGGATTGCAAGATAACCAAACAAAACTTTTAGTGGATTTCTACTTATTTTATTAAATATCATCTCCACCAAACAGGACAAGCTTGCATCTGTTATAGTTTTGGAGAAAAATGTGTTCATTTCATGTATGCGCGAAATGCCTTAAAAATGGCTTTAAAATGGATTTGGAGCATGGAGACGATTATCTCGGGATTGCAAGATAACCAAACAAAACTTTTAGTGGATTTCTACTTATTTTATTAAATATCATCTCCACCAAACAGGACAAGCTTGCATGTGTTATAGTTTTGGAGAAAAATGTGTTCATTTCATGTATGCGCAAAATGCCTTTGAAATGGCTTTAAAATGGATTTGGAGCATGGAGACGATTATCTCAGGATGGCAATATAAACAAACGAAACTTTTAGTAGATTTCTACTTATTTTATTAAATATCATCTCCACCAAACAGGACAAGCTTGCATCTGTTATAGTTTTGGAGAAAAATGTGTTCATTTCATGTATGCGCGAAATGCCTTAAAAATGGCTTTAAAATGGATTTGGAGCATGGAGACGATTATCTCGGGATTGCAAGATAACCAAACAAAACTTTTAGTGGATTTCTACTTATTTTATTAAATATCATCTCCACCAAACAGGACAAGCTTGCATGTGTTATAGTTTTGGAGAAAAATGTGTTCATTTCATGTATGCGCAAAATGCCTTTGAAATGGCTTTAAAATGGATTTGGAGCATGGAGACGATTATCTCGGGATTGCAAGATAACCAAACAAAACTTTTAGTGGATTTCTACTTATTTTATTAAATATCATCTCCACCAAACAGGACAAGCTTGCATCTGTTATAGTTTTGGAGAAAAATGTGTTCATTTCATGTATGCGCAAAATGCCTTTGAAATGGCTTTAAAATGGATTTGGAGCATGGAGACGATTATCTCAGGATGGCAATATAAACAAACGAAACTTTTAGTAGATTTCTACTTATTTTATTAAATATCATCTCCACCAAACAGGACAAGCTTGCATCTGTTATAGTTTTGGAGAAAAATGTGTTCATTTCATGTATGCGCGAAATGCCTTAAAAATGGCTTTAAAATGGATTTGGAGCATGGAGACGATTATCTCGGGATTGCAAGATAACCAAACAAAACTTTTAGTGGATTTCTACTTATTTTATTAAATATCATCTCCACCAAACAGGACAAGCTTGCATGTGTTATAGTTTTGGAGAAAAATGTGTTCATTTCATGTATGCGCAAAATGCCTTTGAAATGGCTTTAAAATGGATTTGGAGCATGGAGACGATTATCTCGGGATTGCAAGATAACCAAACAAAACTTTTAGTGGATTTCTACTTATTTTATTAAATATCATCTCCACCAAACAGGACAAGCTTGCATCTGTTATAGTTTTGGAGAAAAATGTGTTCATTTCATGTATGCGCGAAATGCCTTAAAAATGGCTTTAAAATGGATTTGGAGCATGGAGACGATTATCTCGGGATTGCAAGATAACCAAACAAAACTTTTGATGGATTTCTACTTATTTTATTAAATATCATCTCCACCAAACAGGACAAGCTTGCATGTGTTATAGTTTTGGAGAAAAATGTGTTCATTTCATGTATGCGCAAAATGCCTTTGAAATGGCTTTAAAATGGATTTGGAGCATGGAGACGATTATCTCGGGATTGCAAGATAACCAAACAAAACTTTTAGTGGATTTCTACTTATTTTATTAAATATCATCTCCACCAAACAGGACAAGCTTGCATGTGTTATAGTTTTGGAGAAAAATGTGTTCATTTCATGTATGCGCAAAATGCCTTTGAAATGGCTTTAAAATGGATTTGGAGCATGGAGACGATTATCTCAGGATGGCAATATAAACAAACGAAACTTTTAGTAGATTTCTACTTATTTTATTAAATATCATCTCCACCAAACAGGACAAGCTTGCATCTGTTATAGTTTTGGAGAAAAATGTGTTCATTTCATGTATGCGCGAAATGCCTTAAAAATGGCTTTAAAATGGATTTGGAGCATGGAGACGATTATCTCGGGATTGCAAGATAACCAAACAAAACTTTTAGTGGATTTCTACTTATTTTATTAAATATCATCTCCACCAAACAGGACAAGCTTGCATGTGTTATAGTTTTGGAGAAAAATGTGTTCATTTCATGTATGCGCAAAATGCCTTTGAAATGGCTTTAAAATGGATTTGGAGCATGGAGACGATTATCTCGGGATTGCAAGATAACCAAACAAAACTTTTAGTGGATTTCTACTTATTTTATTAAATATCATCTCCACCAAACAGGACAAGCTTGCATCTGTTATAGTTTTGGAGAAAAATGTGTTCATTTCATGTATGCGCGAAATGCCTTAAAAATGGCTTTAAAATGGATTTGGAGCATGGAGACGATTATCTCGGGATTGCAAGATAACCAAACAAAACTTTTGATGGATTTCTACTTATTTTATTAAATATCATCTCCACCAAACAGGACAAGCTTGCATCTGTTATAGTTTTGGAGAAAAATGTGTTCATTTCATGTATGCGCGAAATGCCTTAAAAATGGCTTTAAAATGGATTTGGAGCATGGAGACGATTATCTCGGGATTGCAAGATAACCAAACAAAACTTTTAGTGGATTTCTACTTATTTTATTAAATATCATCTCCACCAAACAGGACAAGCTTGCATCTGTTATAGTTTTGGAGAAAAATGTGTTCATTTCATGTATGCGCGAAATGCCTTAAAAATGGCTTTAAAATGGATTTGGAGCATGGAGACGATTATCTCGGGATTGCAAGATAACCAAACAAAACTTTTAGTGGATTTCTACTTATTTTATTAAATATCATCTCCACCAAACAGGACAAGCTTGCATGTGTTATAGTTTTGGAGAAAAATGTGTTCATTTCATGTATGCGCAAAATGCCTTTGAAATGGCTTTAAAATGGATTTGGAGCATGGAGACGATTATCTCAGGATGGCAATATAAACAAACGAAACTTTTAGTAGATTTCTACTTATTTTATTAAATATTATCTCCACCAAACAGGACAAGCTTGCATCTGTTATAGTTTTGGAGAAAAATGTGTTCATTTCATGTATGCGCGAAATGCCTTAAAAATGGCTTTAAAATGGATTTGGAGCATGGAGACGATTATCTCGGGATTGCAAGATAACCAAACAAAACTTTTAGTGGATTTCTACTTATTTTATTAAATATCATCTCCACCAAACAGGACAAGCTTGCATCTGTTATAGTTTTGGAGAAAAATGTGTTCATTTCATGTATGCGCGAAATGCCTTAAAAATGGCTTTAAAATGGATTTGGAGCATGGAGACGATTATCTCGGGATTGCAAGATAACCAAACAAAACTTTTAGTGGATTTCTACTTATTTTATTAAATATCATCTCCACCAAACAGGACAAGCTTGCATGTGTTATAGTTTTGGAGAAAAATGTGTTCATTTCATGTATGCGCAAAATGCCTTTGAAATGGCTTTAAAATGGATTTGGAGCATGGAGACGATTATCTCAGGATGGCAATATAAACAAACGAAACTTTTAGTAGATTTCTACTTATTTTATTAAATATTATCTCCACCAAACAGGACAAGCTTGCATCTGTTATAGTTTTGGAGAAAAATGTGTTCATTTCATGTATGCGCGAAATGCCTTAAAAATGGCTTTAAAATGGATTTGGAGCATGGAGACGATTATCTCGGGATTGCAAGATAACCAAACAAAACTTTTAGTGGATTTCTACTTATTTTATTAAATATCATCTCCACCAAACAGGACAAGCTTGCATCTGTTATAGTTTTGGAGAAAAATGTGTTCATTTCATGTATGCGCGAAATGCCTTAAAAATGGCTTTAAAATGGATTTGGAGCATGGAGACGATTATCTCGGGATTGCAATATAACCAAACAAAACTTTTAGTGGATTTCTACTTATTTTATTAAATATCATCTCCACCAAACAGGACAAGCTTGCATCTGTTATAGTTTTGGAGAAAAATGTGTTCATTTCATGTATGCGCGAAATGCCTTAAAAATGGCTTTAAAATGGATTTGGAGCATGGAGACGATTATCTCGGGATTGCAAGATAACCAAACAAAACTTTTAGTGGATTTCTACTTATTTTATTAAATATCATCTCCACCAAACAGGACAAGCTTGCATCTGTTATAGTTTTGGAGAAAAATGTGTTCATTTCATGTATGCGCGAAATGCCTTAAAAATGGCTTTAAAATGGATTTGGAGCATGGAGACGATTATCTCGGGATTGCAAGATAACCAAACAAAACTTTTAGTGGATTTCTACTTATTTTATTAAATATCATCTCCAACAAACAGGACAAGCTTGCATGTGTTATAGTTTTGGAGAAAAATGTGTTCATTTCATGTATGCGCAAAATGCCTTTGAAATGGCTTTAAAATGGATTTGGAGCATGGAGACGATTATCTCGGGATTGCAAGATAACCAAACAAAACTTTTAGTGGATTTCTACTTATTTTATTAAATATCATCTCCACCAAACAGGACAAGCTTGCATCTGTTATAGTTTTGGAGAAAAATGTGTTCATTTCATGTATGCGCGAAATGCCTTAAAAATGGCTTTAAAATGGATTTGGAGCATGGAGACGATTATCTCGGGATTGCAAGATAACCAAACAAAACTTTTGATGGATTTCTACTTATTTTATTAAATATCATCTCCACCAAACAGGACAAGCTTGCATCTGTTATAGTTTTGGAGAAAAATGTGTTCATTTCATGTATGCGCGAAATGCCTTAAAAATGGCTTTAAAATGGATTTGGAGCATGGAGACGATTATCTCGGGATTGCAAGATAACCAAACAAAACTTTTAGTGGATTTCTACTTATTTTATTAAATATCATCTCCACCAAACAGGACAAGCTTGCATCTGTTATAGTTTTGGAGAAAAATGTGTTCATTTCATGTATGCGCGAAATGCCTTAAAAATGGCTTTAAAATGGATTTGGAGCATGGAGACGATTATCTCGGGATTGCAAGATAACCAAACAAAACTTTTAGTGGATTTCTACTTATTTTATTAAATATCATCTCCACCAAACAGGACAAGCTTGCATGTGTTATAGTTTTGGAGAAAAATGTGTTCATTTCATGTATGCGCAAAATGCCTTTGAAATGGCTTTAAAATGGATTTGGAGCATGGAGACGATTATCTCAGGATGGCAATATAAACAAACGAAACTTTTAGTAGATTTCTACTTATTTTATTAAATATTATCTCCACCAAACAGGACAAGCTTGCATCTGTTATAGTTTTGGAGAAAAATGTGTTCATTTCATGTATGCGCGAAATGCCTTAAAAATGGCTTTAAAATGGATTTGGAGCATGGAGACGATTATCTCGGGATTGCAAGATAACCAAACAAAACTTTTAGTGGATTTCTACTTATTTTATTAAATATCATCTCCACCAAACAGGACAAGCTTGCATCTGTTATAGTTTTGGAGAAAAATGTGTTCATTTCATGTATGCGCGAAATGCCTTAAAAATGGCTTTAAAATGGATTTGGAGCATGGAGACGATTATCTCGGGATTGCAAGATAACCAAACAAAACTTTTAGTGGATTTCTACTTATTTTATTAAATATCATCTCCACCAAACAGGACAAGCTTGCATGTGTTATAGTTTTGGAGAAAAATGTGTTCATTTCATGTATGCGCAAAATGCCTTTGAAATGGCTTTAAAATGGATTTGGAGCATGGAGACGATTATCTCAGGATGGCAATATAAACAAACGAAACTTTTAGTAGATTTCTACTTATTTTATTAAATATTATCTCCACCAAACAGGACAAGCTTGCATCTGTTATAGTTTTGGAGAAAAATGTGTTCATTTCATGTATGCGCGAAATGCCTTAAAAATGGCTTTAAAATGGATTTGGAGCATGGAGACGATTATCTCGGGATTGCAAGATAACCAAACAAAACTTTTAGTGGATTTCTACTTATTTTATTAAATATCATCTCCACCAAACAGGACAAGCTTGCATCTGTTATAGTTTTGGAGAAAAATGTGTTCATTTCATGTATGCGCGAAATGCCTTAAAAATGGCTTTAAAATGGATTTGGAGCATGGAGACGATTATCTCGGGATTGCAATATAACCAAACAAAACTTTTAGTGGATTTCTACTTATTTTATTAAATATCATCTCCACCAAACAGGACAAGCTTGCATCTGTTATAGTTTTGGAGAAAAATGTGTTCATTTCATGTATGCGCGAAATGCCTTAAAAATGGCTTTAAAATGGATTTGGAGCATGGAGACGATTATCTCGGGATTGCAAGATAACCAAACAAAACTTTTAGTGGATTTCTACTTATTTTATTAAATATCATCTCCACCAAACAGGACAAGCTTGCATCTGTTATAGTTTTGGAGAAAAATGTGTTCATTTCATGTATGCGCGAAATGCCTTAAAAATGGCTTTAAAATGGATTTGGAGCATGGAGACGATTATCTCGGGATTGCAAGATAACCAAACAAAACTTTTAGTGGATTTCTACTTATTTTATTAAATATCATCTCCACCAAACAGGACAAGCTTGCATCTGTTATAGTTTTGGAGAAAAATGTGTTCATTTCATGTATGCGCGAAATGCCTTAAAAATGGCTTTAAAATGGATTTGGAGCATGGAGACGATTATCTCGGGATTGCAAGATAACCAAACAAAACTTTTAGTGGATTTCTACTTATTTTATTAAATATCATCTCCACCAAACAGGACAAGCTTGCATGTGTTATAGTTTTGGAGAAAAATGTGTTCATTTCATGTATGCGCAAAATGCCTTTGAAATGGCTTTAAAATGGATTTGGAACATGGAGACGATTATCTCGGGATTGCAAGATAACCAAACAAAACTTTTAGTGGATTTCTACTTATTTTATTAAATATCATCTCCACCAAACAGGACAAGCTTGCATCTGTTATAGTTTTGGAGAAAAATGTGTTCATTTCATGTATGCGCGAAATGCCTTAAAAATGGCTTTAAAATGGATTTGGAGCATGGAGACGATTATCTCGGGATTGCAAGATAACCAAACAAAACTTTTAGTGGTTTTCTACTTATTTTATTAAATATCATCTCCACCAAACAGGACAAGCTTGCATGTGTTATAGTTTTGGAGAAAAATGTGTTCATTTCATGTATGCGCAAAATGCCTTTGAAATGGCTTTAAAATGGATTTGGAGCATGGAGACGATTATCTCAGGATGGCAATATAAACAAACGAAACTTTTAGTAGATTTCTACTTATTTTATTAAATATGATCTCCACCAAACAGGACAAGCTTGCATCTGTTATAGTTTTGGAGAAAAATGTGTTCATTTCATGTATGCGCGAAATGCCTTAAAAATGGCTTTAAAATGGATTTGGAGCATGGAGACGATTATCTCGGGATTGCAAGATAACCAAACAAAACTTTTAGTGGATTTCTACTTATTTTATTAAATATCATCTCCACCAAACAGGACAAGCTTGCATCTGTTATAGTTTTGGAGAAAAATGTGTTCATTTCATGTATGCGCGAAATGCCTTAAAAATGGCTTTAAAATGGATTTGGAGCATGGAGACGATTATCTCGGGATTGCAAGATAACCAAACAAAACTTTTAGTGGATTTCTACTTATTTTATTAAATATCATCTCCACCAAACAGGACAAGCTTGCATCTGTTATAGTTTTGGAGAAAAATGTGTTCATTTCATGTATGCGCGAAATGCCTTAAAAATGGCTTTAAAATGGATTTGGAGCATGGAGACGATTATCTCGGGATTGCAAGATAACCAAACAAAACTTTTAGTGGATTTCTACTTATTTTATTAAATATCATCTCCACCAAACAGGACAAGCTTGCATCTGTTATAGTTTTGGAGAAAAATGTGTTCATTTCATGTATGCGCGAAATGCCTTAAAAATGGCTTTAAAATGGATTTGGAGCATGGAGACGATTATCTCGGGATTGCAAGATAACCAAACAAAACTTTTAGTGGATTTCTACTTATTTTATTAAATATCATCTCCACCAAACAGGACAAGCTTGCATCTGTTATAGTTTTGGAGAAAAATGTGTTAATTTCATGTATGCGCGAAATGCCTTAAAAATGGCTTTAAAATGGATTTGGAGCATGGAGACGATTATCTCGGGATTGCAAGATAACCAAACAAAACTTTTAGTGGATTTCTACTTATTTTATTAAATATCATCTCCACCAAACAGGACAAGCTTGCATCTGTTATAGTTTTGGAGAAAAATGTGTTCATTTCATGTATGCGCGAAATGCCTTAAAAATGGCTTTAAAATGGATTTGGAGCATGGAGACGATTATCTCGGGATTGCAAGATAACCAAACAAAACTTTTAGTGGATTTCTACTTATTTTATTAAATATCATCTCCACCAAACAGGACAAGCTTGCATGTGTTATAGTTTTGGAGAAAAATGTGTTCATTTCATGTATGCGCAAAATGCCTTTGAAATGGCTTTAAAATGGATTTGGAGCATGGAGACGATTATCTCGGGATTGCAAGATAACCAAACAAAACTTTTAGTGGATTTCTACTTATTTTATTAAATATCATCTCCACCAAACAGGACAAGCTTGCATCTGTTATAGTTTTGGAGAAAAATGTGTTCATTTCATGTATGCGCGAAATGCCTTAAAAATGGCTTTAAAATGGATTTGGAGCATGGAGACGATTATCTCGGGATTGCAAGATAACCAAACAAAACTTTTAGTGGATTTCTACTTATTTTATTAAACATCATCTCCACCAAACAGGACAAGCTTGCATGTGTTATAGTTTTGGAGAAAAATGTGTTCATTTCATGTATGCGCAAAATGCCTTTGAAATGGCTTTAAAATGGATTTGGAGCATGGAGACGATTATCTCAGGATGGCAATATAAACAAACGAAACTTTTAGTAGATTTCTACTTATTTTATTAAATATTATCTCCACCAAACAGGACAAGTTTGCATCTGTTATAGTTTTGGAGAAAAATGTGTTCATTTCATGTATGCGCGAAATGCCTTAAAAATGGCTTTAAAATGGATTTGGAGCATGGAGACGATTATCTCGGGATTGCAAGATAACCAAACAAAACTTTTAGTGGATTTCTACTTATTTTATTAAATATCATCTCCACCAAACAGGACAAGCTTGCATCTGTTATAGTTTTGGAGAAAAATGTGTTCATTTCATGTATGCGCGAAATGCCTTAAAAATGGCTTTAAAATGGATTTGGAGCATGAAGACGATTATCTCGGGATTGCAATATAACCAAACAAAACTTTTAGTGGATTTCTACTTATTTTATTAAATATCATCTCCACCAAACAGGACAAGCTTGCATCTGTTATAGTTTTGGAGAAAAATGTGTTCATTTCATGTATGCGCGAAATGCCTTAAAAATGGCTTTAAAATGGATTTGGAGCATGGAGACGATTATCTCGGGATTGCAAGATAACCAAACAAAACTTTTAGTGGATTTCTACTTATTTTATTAAATATCATCTCCACCAAACAGGACAAGCTTGCATCTGTTATAGTTTTGGAGAAAAATGTGTTCATTTCATGTATGCGCGAAATGCCTTAAAAATGGCTTTAAAATGGATTTGGAGCATGGAGACGATTATCTCGGGATTGCAAGATAACCAAACAAAACTTTTAGTGGATTTCTACTTATTTTATTAAATATCATCTCCACCAAACAGGACAAGCTTGCATCTGTTATAGTTTTGGAGAAAAATGTGTTCATTTCATGTATGCGCGAAATGCCTTAAAAATGGCTTTAAAATGGATTTGGAGCATGGAGACGATTATCTCGGGATTGCAAGATAACCAAACAAAACTTTTAGTGGATTTCTACTTATTTTATTAAATATCATCTCCTCCAAACAGGACAAGCTTGCATGTGTTATAGTTTTGGAGAAAAATGTGTTCATTTCATGTATGCGCAAAATGCCTTTGAAATGGCTTTAAAATGGATTTGGAGCATGGAGACGATTATCTCGGGATTGCAAGATAACCAAACAAAACTTTTAGTGGATTTCTACTTATTTTATTAAATATCATCTCCACCAAACAGGACAAGCTTGCATCTGTTATAGTTTTGGAGAAAAATGTGTTCATTTCATGTATGCGCGAAATGCCTTAAAAATGGCTTTAAAATGGATTTGGAGCATGGAGACGATTATCTCGGGATTGCAAGATAACCAAACAAAACTTTTAGTGGTTTTCTACTTATTTTATTAAATATCATCTCCACCAAACAGGACAAGCTTGCATGTGTTATAGTTTTGGAGAAAAATGTGTTCATTTCATGTATGCGCAAAATGCCTTTGAAATGGCTTTAAAATGGATTTGGAGCATGGAGACGATTATCTCAGGATGGCAATATAAACAAACGAAACTTTTAGTAGATTTCTACTTATTTTATTAAATATTATCTCCACCAAACAGGACAAGCTTGCATCTGTTATAGTTTTGGAGAAAAATGTGTTCATTTCATGTATGCGCGAAATGCCTTAAAAATGGCTTTAAAATGGATTTGGAGCATGGAGACGATTATCTCGGGATTGCAAGATAACCAAACAAAACTTTTAGTGGATTTCTACTTATTTTATTAAATATCATCTCCACCAAACAGGACAAGCTTGCATCAGTTATAGTTTTGGAGAAAAATGTGTTCATTTCATGTATGCGCGAAATGCCTTAAAAATGGCTTTAAAATGGATTTGGAGCATGGAGACGATTATCTCGGGATTGCAAGATAACCAAACAAAACTTTTAGTGGATTTCTACTTATTTTATTAAATATCATCTCCACCAAACAGGACAAGCTTGCATCTGTTATAGTTTTGGAGAAAAATGTGTTCATTTCATTTATGCGCGAAATGCCTTAAAAATGGCTTTAAAATGGATTTGGAGCATGGAGACGATTATCTCGGGATTGCAAGATAACCAAACAAAACTTTTAGTGGATTTCTACTTATTTTATTAAATATCATCTCCACCAAACAGGACAAGCTTGCATCTGTTATAGTTTTGGAGAAAAATGTGTTCATTTCATGTATGCGCGAAATGCCTTAAAAATGGCTTTAAAATGGATTTGGAGCATGGAGACGATTATCTCGGGATTGCAAGATAACCAAACAAAACTTTTAGTGGATTTCTACTTATTTTATTAAATATCATCTCCACCAAACAGGACAAGCTTGCATCTGTTATAGTTTTGGAGAAAAATGTGTTCATTTCATGTATGCGCGAAATGCCTTAAAAATGGCTTTAAAATGGATTTGGAGCATGGAGACGATTATCTCGGGATTGCAAGATAACCAAACAAAACTTTTAGTGGATTTCTACTTATTTTATTAAATATCATCTCCACCAAACAGGACAAGCTTGCATCTGTTATAGTTTTGGAGAAAAATGTGTTCATTTCATGTATGCGCGAAATGCCTTAAAAATGGCTTTAAAATGGATTTGGAGCATGGAGACGATTATCTCGGGATTGCAAGATAACCAAACAAAACTTTTAGTGGATTTCTACTTATTTTATTAAATATCATCTCCACCAAACAGGACAAGCTTGCATGTGTTATAGTTTTGGAGAAAAATGTGTTTATTTCATGTATGCGCAAAATGCCTTTGAAATGGCTTTAAAATGGATTTGGAGCATGGAGACGATTATCTCGGGATTGCAAGATAACCAAACAAAACTTTTAGTGGATTTCTACTTATTTTATTAAATATAATCTCCACCAAACAGGACAAGCTTGCATCTGTTATAGTTTTGGAGAAAAATGTGTTCATTTCATGTATGCGCGAAATGCCTTAAAAATGGCTTTAAAATGGATTTGGAGCATGGAGACGATTATCTCGGGATTGCAAGATAACCAAACAAAACTTTTAGTGGATTTCTACTTATTTTATTAAATATCATCTCCACCAAACAGGACAAGCTTGCATCTGTTATAGTTTTGGAGAAAAATGTGTTCATTTCATGTATGCGCGAAATGCCTTAAAAATAGCTTTAAAATGGATTTGGAGCATGGAGACGATTATCTCGGGATTGCAAGATAACCAAACAAAACTTTTAGTGGATTTCTACTTATTTTATTAAATATCATCTCCACCAAACAGGACAAGCTTGCATGTGTTATAGTTTTGGAGAAAAATGTGTTCATTTCATGTATGCGCAAAATGCCTTTGAAATGGCTTTAAAATGGATTTGGAGCATGGAGACGATTATCTCAGGATGGCAATATAAACAAACGAAACTTTTAGTAGATTTCTACTTATTTTATTAAATATTATCTCCACCAAACAGGACAAGCTTGCATCTGTTATAGTTTTGGAGAAAAATGTGTTCATTTCATGTATGCGCGAAATGCCTTAAAAATGGCTTTAAAATGGATAAGGAGCATGGAGACGATTATCTCGGGATTGCAGGATAACCAAACAAAACTTTTAGTGGATTTCTACTTATTTTATTAAATATCATCTCCACCAAACAGGACAAGCTTGCATCTGTTATAGTTTTGGAGAAAAATGTGTTCATTTCATGTATGCGCGAAATGCCTTAAAAATGGCTTTAAAATGGATTTGGAGCATTGAGACGATTATCTCGGGATTGCAAGATAACCAAACAAAACTTTTAGTGGATTTCTACTTATTTTATTAAATATCATCTCCACCAAACAGGACAAGCTTGCATGTGTTATAGTTTTGGAGAAAAATGTGTTCATTTCATGTATGCGCAAAATGCCTTTGAAATGGCTTTAAAATGGATTTGGAGCATGGAGACGATTATCTCAGGATGGCAATATAAACAAACGAAACTTTTAGTAGATTTCTACTTATTTTATTAAATATTATCTCCACCAAACAGGACAAGCTTGCATCTGTTATAGTTTTGGAGAAAAATGTGTTCATTTCATGTATGCGCGAAATGCCTTAAAAATGGCTTTAAAATGGATTTGGAGCATGGAGACGATTATCTCGGGATTGCAAGATAACCAAACAAAACTTTTAGTGGATTTCTACTTATTTTATTAAATATCATCTCCACCAAACAGGACTAGCTTGCATCTGTTATAGTTTTGGAGAAAAATGTGTTCATTTCATGTATGCGCAAAATGCCTTAAAAATGGCTTTAAAATGGATTTGGAGCATGGGGACGATTATCTCGGGATTGCAATATAACCAAACAAAACTTTTAGTGGATTTCTACTTATTTTATTAAATATCATCTCCACCAAACAGGACAAGCTTGCATGTGTTATAGTTTTGGAGAAAAATGTGTTCATTTCATGTATGCGCAAAATGCCTTTGAAATGGCTTTAAAATGGATTTGGAGCATGGAGACGATTATCTCGGGATTGCAAGATAACCAAACAAAACATTTAGTGGATTTCTACTTATTTTATTAAATATCATCTCCACCAAACAGGACAAGCTTGCATCTGTTATAGTTTTGGAGAAAAATGTGTTCATTTCATGTATGCGCGAAATGCCTTAAAAATGGCTTTAAAATGGATTTGGAGCATGGAGACGATTATCTCGGGATTGCAATATAACCAAACAAAACTTTTAGTGGATTTCTACTTATTTTATTAAATATCATCTCCACCAAACAGGACAAGCTTGCATGTGTTATAGTTTTGGAGAAAAATGTGTTCATTTCATGTATGCGCAAAATGCCTTTGAAATGGCTTTAAAATGGATTTGGAGCATGGAGACGATTATCTCAGGATGGCAATATAAACAAACGAAACTTTTAGTAGATATCTACTTATTTTATTAAATATTATCTCCACCAAACAGGACAAGCTTGCATCTGTTATAGTTTTGGAGAAAAATGTGTTCATTTCATGTATGCGCGAAATGCCTTAAAAATGGCTTTAAAATGGATTTGGAGCATGGAGACGATTATCTCGGGATTGCAAGATAACCAAACAAAACTTTTAGTGGATTTCTACTTATTTTATTAAATATCATCTCCACCAAACAGGACAAGCTTGCATCTGTTATAGTTTTGGAGAAAAATGTGTTCATTTCATGTATGCGCGAAATGCCTTAAAATGGCTTTAAAATGGATTTGGAGCATGGAGACGATTATCTCGGGATTGCAAGATAACCAAACAAAACTTTTAGTGGATTTCTACTTATTTTATTAAATATCATCTCCACCAAACAGGACAAGCTTGCATCTGTTATAGTTTTGGAGAAAAATGTGTTCATTTCATGTATGCGCGAAATGCCTTAAAAATGGCTTTAAAATGGATTTGGAGCATGGAGACGATTATCTCGGGATTGCAAGATAACCAAACAAAACTTTTAGTGGATTTCTACTTATTTTATTAAATATCATCTCCACCAAACAGGACAAGCTTGCATGTGTTATAGTTTTGGAGAAAAATGTGTTCATTTCATGTATGCGCAAAATGCCTTTGAAATGGCTTTAAAATGGATTTGGAGCATGGAGACGATTATCTCAGGATGGCAATATAAACAAACGAAACTTTTAGTAGATTTCTACTTATTTTATTAAATATTATCTCCACCAAACAGGACAAGCTTGCATCTTAGTTTTGGAGAAAAATGTGTTCATTTCATGTATGCGCGAAATGCCTTAAAAATGGCTTTAAAATGGATTTGGAGCATGGAGACGATTATCTCGGGATTGCAAGATAACCAAACAAAACTTTTAGTGGATTTCTACTTATTTTATTAAATATCATCTCCACCAAACAGGACAAGCTTGCATCTGTTATAGTTTTGGAGAAAAATGTGTTCATTTCATGTATGCGCGAAATGCCTTAAAAATGGCTTTAAAATGGATTTGGAGCATGGAGACGATTATCTCGGGATTGCAAGATAACCAAACAAAACTTTTAGTGGATTTCTACTTATTTTATTAAATATCATCTCCACCAAACAGGACAAGCTTGCATGTGTTATAGTTTTGGAGAAAAATGTGTTCATTTCATGTATGCGCAAAATGCCTTTGAAATGGCTTTAAAATGGATTTGGAGCATGGAGACGATTATCTCAGGATGGCAATATAAACAAACGAAACTTTTAGTAGATTTCTACTTATTTTATTAAATATTATCTCCACCAAACAGGACAAGCTTGCATCTGTTATAGTTTTGGAGAAAAATGTGTTCATTTCATGTATGCGCGAAATGCCTTAAAAATGGCTTTAAAATGGATTTGGAGCATGGAGACGATTATCTCGGGATTGCAAGATAACCAAACAAAAATTTTAGTGGATTTCTACTTATTTTATTAAATATCATCTCCACCAAACAGGACAAGCTTGCATCTGTTATAGTTTTGGAGAAAAATGTGTTCATTTCATGTATGCGCGAAATGCCTTAAAAATGGCTTTAAAATGGATTTGGAGCATGGAGACGATTATCTCGGGATTGCAAGATAACCAAACAAAACTTTTAGTGGATTTCTACTTATTTTATTAAATATCATCTCCACCAAACAGGACAAGCTTGCATCTGTTATAGTTGTGGAGAAAAATGTGTTCATTTCATTTATGCGCGAAATGCCTTAGAAATGGCTTTAAAATGGATTTGGAGCATGGAGACGATTATCTCGGGATTGCAAGATAACCAAACAAAACTTTTAGTGGATTTCTATTTATTTTATTAAATATCATCTCCACCAAACAGGACAAGCTTGCATCTGTTATAGTTTTGGAGAAAAATGTGTTCATTTCATTTATGCGCGAAATGCCTTAGAAATGGGTTTTAATAGCATTTGAAGCATGGAGACGATTATCTCGAGATTGCAAGATAACCAAACAAAACTTTTAGTGGATTTCTACTTATTTTATTAAATATCATCTCCACCAAACAGGACAAGCTTGCATCTGTTATAGTTTTGGAGAAAAATGTTTTCACTTCATGTATGCGCGAAATGCCTTAAAAATGGCTTTAAAATGGATTTGGTGCATGGAGACAATTATCTCGCGATTGCAAGATAACCAAACAAAACTTTTAGTGGATTTCTACTTATTTTATTAAATATAATCTCCACCAAACAGGACAAGCTTGCATCTGTTATAGTTTTGGAGAAAAATGTGTTCATTTCATGTATGCGCGAAATGCCTTAAAAATGGCTTTAAAATGGATTTGGAGCATGGAGACGATTATCTCGGGATTGCAAGATAACCAAACAAAACTTTTAGTGGATTTCTACTTATTTTATTAAATATCATCTCCACCAAACAGGACAAGCTTGCATCTGTTATAGTTTTGGAGAAAAATGTTTTCACTTCATGTATGCGCGAAATGCCTTAAAAATGGCTTTAAAATGGATTTGGAGCATGGAGACGATTATCTCGGGATTGCAAGATAACCAAACAAAACTTTTAGTGGATTTCTACTTATTTTATTAAATATAATCTCCACCAAACAGGACAAGCTTGCATCTGTTATAGTTTTGGAGAAAAATGTGTTCATTTCATGTATGCGCGAAATGCCTTAAAAATGGCTTTAAAATGGATTTGGAGCATGGAGACGATTATCTCGGGATTGCAAGATAACCAAACAAAACTTTTAGTGGATTTCTACTTATTTTATTAAATATCATCTCCACCAAACAGGACAAGCTTGCATCTGTTATAGTTTTGGAGAAAAATGTGTTCATTTCATGTATGCGCGAAATGCCTTAAAAATGGCTTTAAAATGGATTTGGAGCATGGAGACGATTATCTCGGGATTGCAAGATAACCAAACAAAACTTTTAGTGGATTTCTACTTATTTTATTAAATATCATCTCCACCAAACAGGACAAGCTTGCATGTGTTATAGTTTTGGAGAAAAATGTGTTCATTTCATGTATGCGCAAAATGCCTTTGAAATGGCTTTAAAATGGATTTGGAGCATGGAGACGATTATCTCAGGATGGCAATATAAACAAACGAAACTTTTAGTAGATTTCTACTTATTTTATTAAATATTATCTCCACCAAACAGGACAAGCTTGCATCTGTTATAGTTTTGGAGAAAAATGTGTTCATTTCATGTATGCGCGAAATGCCTTAAAAATGGCTTTAAAATGGATATGGAGCATGGAGACGATTATCTCGGGATTGCAGGATAACCAAACAAAACTTTTAGTGGATTTCTACTTATTTTATTAAATATCATCTCCACCAAACAGGACAAGCTTGCATCTGTTATAGTTTTGGAGAAAAATGTGTTCATTTCATGTATGCGCGAAATGCCTTAAAAATGGCTTTAAAATGGATTTGGAGCATTGAGACGATTATCTCGGGATTGCAAGATAACCAAACAAAACTTTTAGTGGATTTCTACTTATTTTATTAAATATCATCTCCACCAAACAGGACAAGCTTGCATGTGTTATAGTTTTGGAGAAAAATGTGTTCATTTCATGTATGCGCAAAATGCCTTTGAAATGGCTTTAAAATGGATTTGGAGCATGGAGACGATTATCTCAGGATGGCAATATAAACAAACGAAACTTTTAGTAGATTTCTACTTATTTTATTAAATATTATCTCCACCAAACAGGACAAGCTTGCATCTGTTATAGTTTTGGAGAAAAATGTGTTCATTTCATGTATGCGCGAAATGCCTTAAAAATGGCTTTAAAATGGATTTGGAGCATGGAGACGATTATCTCGGGATTGCAAGATAACCAAACAAAACTTTTAGTGGATTTCTACTTATTTTATTAAATATCATCTCCACCAAACAGGACTAGCTTGCATCTGTTATAGTTTTGGAGAAAAATGTGTTCATTTCATGTATGCGCAAAATGCCTTAAAAATGGCTTTAAAATGGATTTGGAGCATGGAGACGATTATCTCGGGATTGCAATATAACCAAACAAAACTTTTAGTGGATTTCTACTTATTTTATTAAATATCATCTCCACCAAACAGGACAAGCTTGCATGTGTTATAGTTTTGGAGAAAAATGTGTTCATTTCATGTATGCGCAAAATGCCTTTGAAATGGCTTTAAAATGGATTTGGAGCATGGAGACGATTATCTCGGGATTGCAAGATAACCAAACAAAACATTTAGTGGATTTCTACTTATTTTATTAAATATCATCTCCACCAAACAGGACAAGCTTGCATCTGTTATAGTTTTGGAGAAAAATGTGTTCATTTCATGTATGCGCGAAATGCCTTAAAAATGGCTTTAAAATGGATTTGGAGCATGGAGACGATTATCTCGGGATTGCAATATAACCAAACAAAACTTTTAGTGGATTTCTACTTATTTTATTAAATATCATCTCCACCAAACAGGACAAGCTTGCATGTGTTATAGTTTTGGAGAAAAATGTGTTCATTTCATGTATGCGCAAAATGCCTTTGAAATGGCTTTAAAATGGATTTGGAGCATGGAGACGATTATCTCAGGATGGCAATATAAACAAACGAAACTTTTAGTAGATATCTACTTATTTTATTAAATATTATCTCCACCAAACAGGACAAGCTTGCATCTGTTATAGTTTTGGAGAAAAATGTGTTCATTTCATGTATGCGCGAAATGCCTTAAAAATGGCTTTAAAATGGATTTGGAGCATGGAGACGATTATCTCGGGATTGCAAGATAACCAAACAAAACTTTTAGTGGATTTCTACTTATTTTATTAAATATCATCTCCACCAAACAGGACAAGCTTGCATCTGTTATAGTTTTGGAGAAAAATGTGTTCATTTCATGTATGCGCGAAATGCCTTAAAAATGGCTTTAAAATGGATTTGGAGCATGGAGACGATTATCTCGGGATTGCAAGATAACCAAACAAAACTTTTAGTGGATTTCTACTTATTTTATTAAATATCATCTCCACCAAACAGGACAAGCTTGCATCTGTTATAGTTTTGGAGAAAAATGTGTTCATTTCATGTATGCGCGAAATGCCTTAAAAATGGCTTTAAAATGGATTTGGAGCATGGAGACGATTATCTCGGGATTGCAAGATAACCAAACAAAACTTTTAGTGGATTTCTACTTATTTTATTAAATATCATCTCCACCAAACAGGACAAGCTTGCATGTGTTATAGTTTTGGAGAAAAATGTGTTCATTTCATGTATGCGCAAAATGCCTTTGAAATGGCTTTAAAATGGATTTGGAGCATGGAGACGATTATCTCAGGATGGCAATATAAACAAACGAAACTTTTAGTAGATTTCTACTTATTTTATTAAATATTATCTCCACCAAACAGGACAAGCTTGCATCTTAGTTTTGGAGAAAAATGTGTTCATTTCATGTATGCGCGAAATGCCTTAAAAATGGCTTTAAAATGGATTTGGAGCATGGAGACGATTATCTCGGGATTGCAAGATAACCAAACAAAACTTTTAGTGGATTTCTACTTATTTTATTAAATATCATCTCCACCAAACAGGACAAGCTTGCATGTGTTATAGTTTTGGAGAAAAATGTGTTCATTTCATGTATGCGCAAAATGCCTTTGAAATGGCTTTAAAATGGATTTGGAGCATGGAGACGATTATCTCAGGATGGCAATATAAACAAACGAAACTTTTAGTAGATTTCTACTTATTTTATTAAATATTATCTCCACCAAACAGGACAAGCTTGCATCTGTTATAGTTTTGGAGAAAAATGTGTTCATTTCATGTATGCGCGAAATGCCTTAAAAATGGCTTTAAAATGGATTTGGAGCATGGAGACGATTATCTCGGGATTGCAAGATAACCAAACAAAAATTTTAGTGGATTTCTACTTATTTTATTAAATATCATCTCCACCAAACAGGACAAGCTTGCATCTGTTATAGTTTTGGAGAAAAATGTGTTCATTTCATGTATGCGCGAAATGCCTTAAAAATGGCTTTAAAATGGATTTGGAGCATGGAGACGATTATCTCGGGATTGCAAGATAACCAAACAAAACTTTTAGTGGATTTCTACTTATTTTATTAAATATCATCTCCACCAAACAGGACAAGCTTGCATCTGTTATAGTTGTGGAGAAAAATGTGTTCATTTCATTTATGCGCGAAATGCCTTAGAAATGGCTTTAAAATGGATTTGGAGCATGGAGACGATTATCTCGGGATTGCAAGATAACCAAACAAAACTTTTAGTGGATTTCTATTTATTTTATTAAATATCATCTCCACCAAACAGGACAAGCTTGCATCTGTTATAGTTTTGGAGAAAAATGTGTTCATTTCATTTATGCGCGAAATGCCTTAGAAATGGGTTTTAATAGCATTTGAAGCATGGAGACGATTATCTCAAGATTGCAAGATAACCAAACAAAACTTTTAGTGGATTTCTACTTATTTTATTAAATATCATCTCCACCAAACAGGACAAGCTTGCATCTGTTATAGTTTTGGAGAAAAATGTTTTCACTTCATGTATGCGCGAAATGCCTTAAAAATGGCTTTAAAATGGATTTGGTGCATGGAGACAATTATCTCGCGATTGCAAGATAACAAAACAAAACTTTTAGTGGATTTCTACTTATTTTATTAAATATCATCTCCACCAAACAGGACAAGCTTGCATCTGTTATAGTTTTGGAGAAAAATGTGTTCATTTCATTTATGCGCGAAATGCCTTAGAAATGGGTTTTAATAGCATTTGAAGCATGGAGACGATTATCTCGAGATTGCAAGATAACCAAACAAAACTTTTAGTGGATTTCTACTTATTTGATTAAATATCATCTCCACCAAACAGGACAAGCTTGCATCTGTTATAGTTTTGGAGAAAAATGTGTTCATTTCATGTATGCGCGAAATGCCTTAAAAATGGCTTTAAAATGGATTTGGAGCATGGAGACGATTATCTCGGGATTGCAAGATAACCAAACAAAACTTTTAGTGGATTTCTACTTATTTTATTAAATATCATCTCCACCAAACAGGACAAGCTTGCATCTGTTATAGTTTTGGAGAAAAATGTGTTCATTTCATGTATGCGCGAAATGCCTTAAAAATGGCTTTAAAATGGATTTGGAGCATGGAGACGATTATCTCGGGATTGCAAGATAACCAAACAAAACTTTTAGTGGATTTCTACTTATTTTATTAAATATCATCTCCACCAAACAGGACAAGCTTGCATCTGTTATAGTTTTGGAGAAAAATGTGTTCATTTCATGTATGCGCGAAATGCCTTAAAAATGGCTTTAAAATGGATTTGGAGCATGGAGACGATTATCTCTGGATTGCAAGATAACCAAACAAAACTTTTAGTGGATTTCTACTTATTTTATTAAATATCATCTCCACCAAACAGGACAAGCTTGCATCTGTTATAGTTGTGGAGAAAAATGTGTTCATTTCATTTATGCGCGAAATGCCTTAGAAATGGCTTTAAAATGGATTTGGAGCATGGAGACGATTATCTCGGGATTGCAAGATAACCAAACAAAACTTTTAGTGGATTTCTATTTATTTTATTAAATATCATCTCCACCAAACAGGACAAGCTTGCATCTGTTATAGTTTTGGAGAAAAATGTGTTCATTTCATTTATGCGCGAAATGCCTTAGAAATGGGTTTTAATAGCATTTGAAGCATGGAGACGATTATCTCGAGATTGCAAGATAACCAAACAAAACTTTTAGTGGATTTCTACTTATTTTATTAAATATCATCTCCACCAAACAGGACAAGCTTGCATCTGTTATAGTTTTGGAGAAAAATGTTTTCACTTCATGTATGCGCGAAATGCCTTAAAAATGGCTTTAAAATGGATTTGGTGCATGGAGACAATTATCTCGCGATTGCAAGATAACAAAACAAAACTTTTAGTGGATTTCTACTTATTTTATTAAATATCATCTCCACCAAACAGGACAAGCTTGCATCTGTTATAGTTTTGGAGAAAAATGTGTTCATTTCATTTATGCGCGAAATGCCTTAGAAATGGGTTTTAATAGCATTTGAAGCATGGAGACGATTATCTCGAGATTGCAAGATAACCAAACAAAACTTTTAGTGGATTTCTACTTATTTGATTAAATATCATCTCCACCAAACAGGACAAGCTTGCATCTGTTATAGTTTTGGAGAAAAATGTGTTCATTTCATGTATGCGCGAAATGCCTTAAAAATGGCTTTAAAATGGATTTGGAGCATGGAGACGATTATCTCGGGATTGCAAGATAACCAAACAAAACTTTTAGTGGATTTCTACTTATTTTATTAAATATCATCTCCACCAAACAGGACAAGCTTGCATCTGTTATAGTTTTGGAGAAAAATGTGTTCATTTCATGTATGCGCGAAATGCCTTAAAAATGGCTTTAAAATGGATTTGGAGCATGGAGACGATTATCTCGGGATTGCAAGATAACCAAACAAAACTTTTAGTGGATTTCTACTTATTTTATTAAATATCATCTCCACCAAACAGGACAAGCTTGCATCTGTTATAGTTTTGGAGAAAAATGTGTTCATTTCATGTATGCGCGAAATGCCTTAAAAATGGCTTTAAAATGGATTTGGAGCATGGAGACGATTATCTCTGGATTGCAAGATAACCAAACAAAACTTTTAGTGGATTTCTACTTATTTTATTAAATATCATCTCCACCAAACAGGACAAGCTTGCATCTGTTATAGTTTTGGAGAAAAATGTGTTCATTTCATGTATGCGCGAAATGCCTTAAAAATGGCTTTAAAATGGATTTGGAGCATGGAGACGATTATCTCGGGATTGCAAGATAACCAAACAAAACTTTTAGTGGATTTCTACTTATTTTATTAAATATCATCTCCACCAAACAGGACAAGCTTGCATCTGTTATAGTTTTGGAGAAAAATGTGTTCATTTCATTTATGCGCGAAATGCCTTAGAAATGGGTTTTAATAGCATTTGAAGCATGGAGACGATTATCTCGAGATTGCAAGATAACCAAACAAAACTTTTAGTGGATTTCTACTTATTTTATTAAATATCATCTCCACCAAACAGGACAAGCTTGCATCTGTTATAGTTTTGGAGAAAAATGTGTTCACTTCATGTATGCGCGAAATGCCTTAAAAATGGCTTTAAAATGGATTTGGTGCATGGAGACAATTATCTCGGGATTGCAAGATAACAAAACAAAACTTTTAGTGGATTTCTACTTATTTTATTAAATATCATCTCCACCAAACAGGACAAGCTTGCATCTGTTATAGTTTTGGAGAAAAATGTGTTCATTTCATTTATGCGCGAAATGCCTTAGAAATGGGTTTTAATAGCATTTGAAGCATGGAGACGATTATCTCGAGATTGCAAGATAACCAAACAAACCTTTTAGTGGATTTCTACTTATTTTATTAAATATCATCTCCACCAAACAGGACAAGCTTGCATCTGTTATAGTTTTGGAGAAAAATGTGTTCATTTCATGTATGCGCGAAATGCCTTAAAAATGGCTTTAAAATGGATTTGGAGCATGGAGACGATTATCTCGGGATTGCAAGATAACCAAACAAAACTTTTAGTGGATTTCTACTTATTTTATTAAATATCATCTCCACCAAACAGGACAAGCTTGCATCTGTTATAGTTTTGGAGAAAAATGTGTTCATTTCATGTATGCGCGAAATGCCTTAAAAATGGCTTTAAAATGGATTTGGAGCATGGAGACGATTATCTCGGGATTGCAAGATAACCAAACAAAACTTTTAGTGGATTTCTACTTATTTTATTAAATATCATCTCCACCAAACAGGACAAGCTTGCATCTGTTATAGTTTTGGAGAAAAATGTGTTCATTTCATTTATGCGCGAAATGCCTTAAAAATGGCTTTAAAATGGATTTGGAGCATGGAGACGATTATCTCGGGATTGCAAGATAACCAAACAAAACTTTTAGTGGATTTCTACTTATTTTATTAAATATCATCTCCACCAAACAGGACAAGCTTGCATCTGTTAAAGTTTTGGAGAAAAAAATGTGTTCATTTCATGCATTTTTAAGGCATTTCGCGCATACATGAAATGAACACATTTTTCTCCAAAACTATAACAGATGCAAGCTTGTCCTGTTTGGTGGAGATGATATTTAATAAAATAAGTAGAAATCCACTAAACGTTTTGTTTGGTTATCTTGCAATCTCGAGATAATCGTCTCCATGCTTCAAATGCTATTAAAACCCATTTCTAAGGCATTTCGCGCATAAATGAAATGAACACATTTTTCTCCAAAACTATAACAGATGCAAGCTTGTCCTGTTTGGTGGAGATGATATTTAATAAAATAAGTAGAAATCCACTAAAAGTTTTGTTTGGTTATCTTGCAATCCCGAGATAATCGTCTCCATGCTCCAAATCCATTTTAAAGCCATTTCTAAGGCATTTCGCGCATAAATGAAATGAACACATTTTTCTCCAAAACTATAACAGATGCAAGCTTGTCCTGTTTGGTGGAGATGATATTTAATAAAATAAGTAGAAATCCACTAAAAGTTTTGTTTGGTTATCTTGCAATCCCGAGATAATCATCTCCATGCTCCAAATCCATTTTAAAGCCATTTCTAAAGCATTTCGCGCATAAATGAAATGAACACATTTTTCTCCAAAACTATAACAGATGCAAGCTTGTCCTGTTTGGTGGAGATGATATTTAATAAAATAAGTAGAAATCCACTAAAAGTTTTGTTTGGTTATCTTGCAATCCCGAGATAATCGTCTCCATGCTCCAAATCCATTTTAAAGCTATTTTTAAGGCATTTCGCGCATACATGAAATGAACACATTTTTCTCCAAAACTATAACAGATGCAAGCTTGTCCTGTTTGGTGGAGATGATATTTAATAAAATAAGTAGAAATCCACTAAAAGGTTTGTTTGGTTATCTTGAAATCCCGAGATAATCGTCTCCATGCTCCAAATCCATTTTAAAGCCATTTTTAAGGCATTTCGCGCATACATGAAATGAACACATTTTTCTCCAAAACTATAACAGATGCAAGCTTGTCCTGTTTGGTGGAGATGATATTTAATAAAATAAGTAGAAATCCACTAAAAGTTTTGTTTGGTTATCTTGCAATCTCGAGATAATCGTCTCCATGCTTCAAATGCTATTAAAACCCATTTCTAAGGCATTTCGCGCATAAATGAAATGAACACATTTTTCTCCAAAACTATAACAGATGCAAGCTTGTCCTGTTTGGTGGAGATGATATTTAATAAAATAAGTAGAAATCCACTAAAAGTTTTGTTTGGTTATCTTGCAATCCCGAGATAATCGTCTCCATGCTCCAAATCCATTTTAAAGCCATTTTTAAGGCATTTCGCGCATACATGAAATGAACACATTTTTCTCCAAAACTATAACAGATGCAAGCTTGTCCTGTTTGGTGGAGATGATATTTAATAAAATAAGTAGAAATCCACTAAAAGTTATGTTTGGTTATCTTGCAATCTCGAGATAATCGTCTCCATGCTTCAAATGCTAATAAAACCCATTTCTAAGGCATTTCGCGCATAAATGAAATGAACACATTTTTCTCCAAAACTATAACAGATGCAAGCTTGTCCTGTTTGGTGGAGATGATATTTAATAAAATAAGTAGAAATCCACTAAAAGTTTTGTTTGGTTATCTTGCAATCCCGAGATAATCGTCTCCATGCTCCAAATCCATTTTAAAGCCATTTTTAAGGCATTTCGCGCATACATGAAATGAACACATTTTTCTCCAAAACTATAACAGATGCAAGCTTGTCCTGTTTGGTGGAGATGATATTTAATAAAATAAGTAGAAATCCACTAAAAGTTTTGTTTGGTTATCTTGCAATCCTGAGATAATCGTCTCCATGCTCCAAATCCATTTTAAAGCCATTTTTAAGGCATTTCGCGCATACATGAAATGAACACATTTTTTTCTCCAAAACTTTAACAGATGCAAGCTTGTCCTGTTTGGTGGAGATGATATTTAATAAAATAAGTAGAAATCCACTAAAAGTTTTGTTTGGTTATCTTGCAATTCCGAGATAATCGTCTCCATGCTCCAAATCCATTTTAAAGCCATTTTTAAGGCATTTCGCGCATAAATGAAATGAACACATTTTTCTCCAAAACTATAACAGATGCAAGCTTGTCCTGTTTGGTGGAGATGATATTTAATAAAATAAGTAGAAATCCACTAAAAATTTTGTTTGGTTATCTTGCAATCTCGAGATAATCGTCTCCATGCTCCAAATCCATTTTAAAGCCATTTTTAAGGCATTTCGCGCATACATGAAATGAACACATTTTTCTCCAAAACTATAACAGATGCAAGCTTGTCCTGTTTGGTGGAGATGATATTTAATAAAATAAGTAGAAATCCACTAAAAGTTTTGTTTGGTTATCTTGCAATCCCGAGATAATCGTCTCCATGCTCCAAATCCATTTTAAAGCCATTTTTAAGGCATTTCGCGCATACATGAAATGAACACATTTTTCTCCAAAACTATAACAGATGCAAGCTTGTCCTGTTTGGTGGAGATGATATTTAATAAAATAAGTAGAAATCCACTAAAAGTTTTGTTTGGTTATCTTGCAATCTCGAGATAATCGTCTCCATGCTTCAAATGCTATTAAAACCCATTTCTAAGGCATTTCGCGCATAAATGAAATGAACACATTTTTCTCCAAAACTATAACAGATGCAAGCTTGTCCTGTTTGGTGGAGATGATATTTAATAAAATAAGTAGAAATCCACTAAAAGTTTTGTTTGGTTATCTTGCAATCTCGAGATAATCGTCTCCATGCTTCAAATGCTATTAAAACCCATTTCTAAGGCATTTCGCGCATAAATGAAATGAACACATTTTTCTCCAAAACTATAACAGATGCAAGCTTGTCCTGTTTGGTGGAGATGATATTTAATAAAATAAGTAGAAATCCACTAAAAGTTTTGTTTGGTTATCTTGCAATCCCGAGATAATCGTCTCCATGCTCCAAATCCATTTTAAAGCCATTTTTAAGGCATTTCGCGCATACATGAAATGAACACATTTTTCTCCAAAACTATAACAGATGCAAGCTTGTCCTGTTTGGTGGAGATGATATTTAATAAAATAAGTAGAAATCCACTAAAAGTTTTGTTTGGTTATCTTGCAATCCCGAGATAATCGTCTCCATGCTCCAAATCCATTTTAAAGCCATTTTTAAGGCATTTCGCGCATACATGAAATGAACACATTTTTCTCCAAAACTATAACAGATGCAAGCTTGTCCTGTTTGGTGGAGATGATATTTAATAAAATAAGTAGAAATCCACTAAAAGTTTTGTTTGGTTATCTTGCAATCCCGAGATAATCGTCTCCATGCTCCAAATCCATTTTAAAGCCATTTTTAAGGCATTTCGCGCATACATGAAATGAACACATTTTTCTCCAAAACTATAACAGATGCAAGCTTGTCCTGTTTGGTGGAGATGATATTTAATAAAATAAGTAGAAATCCACTAAAAGTTTTGTTTGGTTATCTTGCAATCCCGAGATAATCGTCTCCATGCTCCAAATCCATTTTAAAGCCATTTTTAAGGCATTTCGCGCATACATGAAATGAACACATTTTTCTCTAAAACTATAACAGATGCAAGCTTGTCCTGTTTGGTGGAGATGATATTTAATAAAATAAGTAGAAATCCACTAAAAGTTTTGTTTGGTTATCTTGCAATCCCGAGATAATCGTCTCGATGCTCCAAATCCATTTTAAAGCCATTTTTAAGGCATTTCGCGCATACATGAAATGAACACATTTTTCTCCAAAACTATAACAGATGCAAGCTTGTCCTGTTTGGTGGAGATGATATTTAATAAAATAAGTAGAAATCCACTAAAAGTTTTGTTTGGTTATCTTGCAATCCCGAGATAATCGTCTCCATGCTCCAAATCCATTTTAAAGCCATTTCAAAGGCATTTTGCGCATACATGAAATGAACACATTTTTCTCCAAAACTATAACACATGCAAGCTTGTCCTGTTTGGTGGAGATGATATTTAATAAAATAAGTAGAAATCCACTAAAAGTTTTGTTTGGTTATCTTGCAATCCCGAGATAATCGTCTCCATGCTCCAAATCCATTTTAAAGCCATTTTTAAGGCATTTCGCGCATACATGAAATGAACACATTTTTCTCCAAAACTATAACAGATGCAAGCTTGTCCTGTTTGGTGGAGATGATATTTAATAAAATAAGTAGAAATCCACTAAAAGTTTGGTTTGGTTATCTTGCAATCCCGAGATAATCGTCTCCATGCTCCAAATCCATTTTAAAGCCATTTTTAAGGCATTTCGCGCATACATGAAATGAACACATTTTTCTCCAAAACTATAACAGATGCAAGCTTGTCCTGTTTGGTGGAGATGATATTTAATAAAATAAGTAGAAATCCACTTAAATTTTTGTTTGGTTATCTTGCAATCCCGAGATAATCGTCTCCATGCTCCAAATCCATTTTAAAGCCATTTTTAAGGCATTTCGCGCATACATGAAATGAACACATTTTTCTCCAAAACTATAACAGATGCAAGCTTGTCCTGTTTGGTGGAGATGATATTTAATAAAATAAGTAGAAATCCACTAAAAGTTTTGTTTGGTTATATTGCAATCCCGAGATAATCGTCTCCATGCTCCAAATCCATTTTAAAGCCATTTTTAAGGCATTTCGCGCATACATGAAATGAACACATTTTTCTCCAAAACTATAACAGATGCAAGCTTGTCCTGTTTGGTGGAGATGATATTTAATAAAATAAGTAGAAATCCACTTAAATTTTTGTTTGGTTATCTTGCAATCCCGAGATAATCGTCTCCATGCTCCAAATCCATTTTAAAGCCATTTTTAAGGCATTTCGCGCATACATGAAATGAACACATTTTTCTCCAAAACTATAACAGATGCAAGCTTGTCCTGTTTGGTGGAGATGATATTTAATAAAATAAGTAGAAATCCACTAAAAGTTTTGTTTGGTTATATTGCAATCCCGAGATAATCGTCTCCATGCTCCAAATCCATTTTAAAGCCATTTTTAAGGCATTTCGCGCATACATGAAATGAACACATTTTTCTCCAAAACTATAACAGATGCAAGCTTGTCCTGTTTGGTGGAGATGATATTTAATAAAATAAGTAGAAATCCACTAAAAGTTTTGTTTGGTTATCTTGCAATCCCGAGATAATCGTCTCCATGCTCCAAATCCATTTTAAAGCCATTTTTAAGGCATTTCGCGCATACATGAAATGAACACATTTTTCTCCAAAACTATAACAGATGCAAGCTTGTCCTGTTTGGTGGAGATGATATTTAATAAAATAAGTAGAAATCCACTAAAAGTTTTGTTTGGTTATCTTGCAATCCCGAGATAATCGTCTCCATGCTCCAAATCCATTTTAAAGCCATTTTTAAGGCATTTCGCGCATACATGAAATGAACACATTTTTCTCCAAAACTATAACAGATGCAAGCTTGTCCTGTTTGGTGGAGATGATATTTAATAAAATAAGTAGAAATCCACTAAAAGTTTTGTTTGGTTATATTGCAATCCCGAGATAATCGTCTCCATGCTCCAAATCCATTTTAAAGCCATTTTTAAGGCATTTCGCGCATACATGAAATGAACACATTTTTCTCCAAAACTATAACAGATGCAAGCTTGTCCTGTTTGGTGGAGATGATATTTAATAAAATAAGTAGAAATCCACTAAAAGTTTTGTTTGGTTATCTTGCAATCCCGAGATAATCGTCTCCATGCTCCAAATCCATTTTAAAGCCATTTTTAAGGCATTTCGCGCATACATGAAATGAACACATTTTTCTCCAAAACTATAACAGATGCAAGCTTGTCCTGTTTGGTGGAGATAATATTTAATAAAATAAGTAGAAATCTACTAAAAGTTTCGTTTGTTTATATTGCCATCCTGAGATAATCGTCTCCATGCTCCAAATCCATTTTAAAGCCATTTCAAAGGCATTTTGCGCATACATGAAATGAACACATTTTTCTCCAACACTATAACACATGCAAGCTTGTCCTGTTTGGTGGAGATGATATTTAATAAAATAAGTAGAAATCCACTAAAAGTTTTGTTTGGTTATCTTGCAATCCCGAGATAATCGTCTCCATGCTCCAAATCCATTTTAAAGCCATTTTTAAGGCATTTCGTGCATACATGAAATGAACACATTTTTCTCCAAAACTATAACAGATGCAAGCTTGTCCTGTTTGGTGGAGATGATATTTAATAAAATAAGTAGAAATCCACTAAAAGTTTTGTTTGGTTATCTTGCAATCCCGAGATAATCGTCTCCATGCTCCAAATCCATTTTAAAGCCATTTCAAAGGCATTTTGCGCATACATGAAATGAACACATTTTTCTCCAAAACTATAACACATGCAAGCTTGTCCTGTTTGGTGGAGATGATATTTAATAAAATAAGTAGAAATCCACTAAAAGTTTTGTTTGGTTATCTTGCAATCCCGAGATAATCGTCTCCATGCTCCAAATCCATTTTAAAGCCATTTTTAAGGCATTTCGCGCATACATGAAATGAACACATTTTTCTCCAAAACTATAACAGATGCAAGCTTGTCCTATTTGGTGGAGATGATATTTAATAAAATAAGTAGAAATCCACTAAAAGTTTTGTTTGGTTATCTTGCAATCCCGAGATAATCGTCTCCATGCTCCAAATCCATTTTAAAGCCATTTTTAAGGCATTTCGCGCATACATGAAATGAACACATTTTTCTCCAAAACTATAACAGATGCAAGCTTGTCCTGTTTGGTGGAGATGATATTTAATGAAATAAGTAGAAATCCACTAAAAGTTTTGTTTGGTTATATTGCAATCCCGAGATAATCGTCTCCATGCTCCAAATCCATTTTAAAGCCATTTTTAAGGCATTTCGCGCATACATGAAATGAACACATTTTTCTCCAAAACTATAACAGATGCAAGCTTGTCCTGTTTGGCGGAGATGATATTTAATAAAATAAGTAGAAATCCACTAAAAGTTTTGTTTGGTTATCTTGCAATCCCGAGATAATCGTCTCCATGCTCCAAATCCATTTTAAAGCCATTTTTAAGGCATTTCGCGCATACATGAAATGAACACATTTTTCTCCAAAACTATAACAGATGCAAGCTTGTCCTGTTTGGTGGAGATAATATTTAATAAAATAAGTAGAAATCTACTAAAAGTTTCGTTTGTTTATATTGCCATCCTGAGATAATCGTCTCCATGCTCCAAATCCATTTTAAAGCCATTTCAAAGGCATTTTGCGCATACATGAAATGAACACATTTTTCTCCAAAACTATAACACATGCAAGCTTGTCCTGTTTGGTGGAGATGATATTTAATAAAATAAGTAGAAATCCACTAAAAGTTTTGTTTGGTTATCTTGCAATCCCGAGATAATCGTCTCCATGCTCCAAATCCATTTTAAAGCCATTTTTAAGGCATTTCGCGCATACATGAAATGAACACATTTTTCTCCAAAACTATAACAGATGCAAGCTTGTCCTGTTTGGTGGAGATAATATTTACTAAAATAAGTAGAAATCTACTAAAAGTTTCGTTTGTTTATATTGCCATCCTGAGATAATCGTCTCCATGCTCCAAATCCATTTTAAAGCCATTTCAAAGGCATTTTGCGCATACATGAAATGAACACATTTTTCTCCAAAACTATAACACATGCAAGCTTGTCCTGTTTGGTGGAGATGATATTTAATAAAATAAGTAGAAATCCACTAAAAGTTTTGTTTGGTTATCTTGCAATCCCGAGATAATCGTCTCCATGCTCCAAATCCATTTTAAAGCCATTTTTAAGGCATTTCGCGCATACATGAAATGAACACATTTTTCTCCAAAACTATAACAGATGCAAGCTTGTCCTGTTTGGTGGAGATGATATTTAATAAAATAAGTAGAAATCCACTAAAAGTTTTGTTTGGTTATCTTGCAATCCCGAGATAATCGTCTCCATGCTCCAAATCCATTTTAAAGCCATTTTTAAGGCATTTCGCGCATACATGAAATGAACACATTTTTCTCCAAAACTATAACAGATGCAAGCTTGTCCTGTTTGGTGGAGATGATATTTAATAAAATAAGTAGAAATCCACTAAAAGTTTTGTTTGGTTATCTTGCAATCCCGAGATAATCGTCTCCATGCTCCAAATCCATTTTAAAGCCATTTTTAAGGCATTTCGCGCATACATGAAATGAACACATTTTTCTCCAAAACTATAACAGATGCAAGCTTGTCCTGTTTGGTGGAGATGATATTTAATAAAATAAGTAGAAATCCACTAAAAGTTTTGTTTGGTTATCTTGCAATCCCGAGATAATCGTCTCCATGCTCCAAATCCATTTTAAAGCCATTTTTAAGGCATTTCGCGCATACATGAAATGAACACATTTTTCTCCAAAACTATAACAGATGCAAGCTTGTCCTGTTTGGTGGAGATAATATTTAATAAAATAAGTAGAACTCTACTAAAAGTTTCGTTTGTTTATATTGCCATCCTGAGATAATCGTCTCCATGCTCCAAATCCATTTTAAAGCCATTTCAAAGGCATTTTGCGCATACATGAAATGAACACATTTTTCTCCAAAACTATAACACATGCAAGCTTGTCCTGTTTGGTGGAGATGATATTTAATAAAATAAGTAGAAATCCACTAAAAGTTTTGTTTGGTTATCTTGCAATCCCGAGATAATCGTCTCCACGCTCCAAATCCATTTTAAAGCCATTTTTAAGGCATTTCGCGCATACATAAAATGAACACATTTTTCTCCAAAACTATAACAGATGCAAGCTTGTCCTGTTTGGTGGAGATGATATTTAATAAAATAAGTAGAAATCCACTAAAAGTTTTGTTTGGTTATCTTGCAATCCCGAGATAATCGTCTCCATGCTCCAAATCCATTTTAAAGCCATTTTTAAGGCATTTCGCGCATACATGAAATGAACACATTTTTCTCCAAAACTATAACAGATGCAAGCTTGTTCTGTTTGGTGGAGATAATATTTAATAAAATAAGTAGAAATCTACTAAAAGTTTCGTTTGTTTATATTGCCATCCTGAGATAATCGTCTCCATGCTCCAAATCCATTTTAAAGCCATTTCAAAGGCATTTTGCGCATACATGAAATGAACACATTTTTCTCCAAAACTATAACACATGCAAGTTTGTCCTGTTTGGTGGAGATGATATTTAATAAAATAAGTAGAAATCCACTAAAAGTTTTGTTTGGTTATCTTGCAATCCCGAGATAATCGTCTCCATGCTCCAAATCCATTTTAAAGCCATTTTTAAGGCATTTCGCGCATACATGAAATGAACACATTTTTCTCCAAAACTATAACAGATGCAAGCTTGTCCTGTTTGGTGGAGATGATATTTAATAAAATAAGTAGAAATCCACTAAAAGTTTTGTTTGGTTATCTTGCAATCCTGAGATAATCGTCTCCATGCTCCAAATCCATTTTAAAGCCATTTTTAAGGCATTTCGCGCATACATGAAATGAACACATTTTTCTCCAAAACTATAACAGATGCAAGCTTGTCCTGTTTGGTGGAGATAATATTTAATAAAATAAGTAGAAATCTACTAAAAGTTTCGTTTGTTTATATTGCCATCCTGAGATAATCGTCTCCATGCTCCAAATCCATTTTAAAGCCATTTCAAAGGCATTTTGCGCATACATGAAATGAACACATTTTTCTCCAAAACTATAACACATGCAAGCTTGTCCTGTTTGGTGGAGATGATATTTAATAAAATAAGTAGAAATCCACTAAAAGTTTTGTTTGGTTATCTTGCAATCCCGAGATAATCGTCTCCATGCACCAAATCTATTTTAAAGCCATTTTTAAGGCATTTCGCGCATACATGAAATGAACACATTTTTCTCCAAAACTATAACAGATGCAAGCTTGTCCTGTTTGGTGGAGATGATATTTAATAAAATAAGTAGAAATCCACTAAAAGTTTTGTTTGGTTATCTTGCAATCCCGAGATAATCGTCTCCATGCTCCAAATCCATTTTAAAGCCATTTTTAAGGCATTTCGCGCATACATGAAATGAACACATTTTTCTCCAAAACTATAACAGATGCAAGCTTGTCCTGTTTGGTGGAGATGATATTTAATAAAATAAGTAGAAATCCACTAAAAGTTTTGTTTGGTTATCTTGCAATCCCGAGATAATCGTCTCCATGCTCCAAATCCATTTTAAAGCCATTTTTAAGGCATTTCGCGCATACATGAAATGAACACATTTTTCTCCAAAACTATAACAGATGCAAGCTTGTCCTGTTTGGTGGAGATAATATTTAATAAAATAAGTAGAAATCTACTAAAAGTTTCGTTTGTTTATATTGCCATCCTGAGATAATCGTCTCCATGCTCCAAATCCATTTTAAAGCCATTTCAAAGGCATTTTGCGCATACATGAAATGAACACATTTTTCTCCAAAACTATAACACATGCAAGCTTGTCCTGTTTGGTGGAGATGATATTTAATAATATAAGTAGAAATCCACTAAAAGTTTTGTTTGGTTATCTTGCAATCCCGAGATAATCGTCTCCATGCTCCAAATCCATTTTAAAGCCATTTTTAAGGCATTTCGCGCATACATAAAATGAACACATTTTTCTCCAAAACTATAACAGATGCAAGCTTGTCCTGTTTGGTGGAGATGATATTTAATAAAATAAGTAGAAATCCACTAAAAGTTTTGTTTGGTTATCTTGCAATCCCGAGATAATCGTCTCCATGCTCCAAATCCATTTTAAAGCCATTTTTAAGGCATTTCGCGCATACATGAAATGAACACATTTTTCTCCAAAACTATAACAGATGCAAGCTTGTCCTGTTTGGTGGAGATGATATTTAATAAAATAAGTAGAAATCCACTAAAAGTTTTGTTTGGTTATCTTGCAATCCCGAGATAATCGTCTCCATGCTCCAAATCCATTTTAAAGTCATTTTTAAGGCATTTCGCGCATACATGAAATGAACACATTTTTCTCCAAAACTATAACAGATGCAAGCTTGTCCTGTTTGGTGGAGATGATATTTAATAAAATAAGTAGAAATCCACTAAAAGTTTTGTTTGGTTATCTTGCAATCCCGAGATAATCGTCTCCATGCTCCAAATCCATTTTAAAGCCATTTTTAAGGCATTTCGCGCATACATGAAATGAACACATTTTTCTCCAAAACTATAACAGATGCAAGCTTGTCCTGTTTGGTGGAGATAATATTTAATAAAATAAGTAGAAATCTACTAAAAGTTTCGTTTGTTTATATTGCCATCCTGAGATAATCGTCTCCATGCTCCAAATCCATTTTAAAGCCATTTCAAGGGCATTTTGCGCATACATGAAATGAACACATTTTTCTCCAAAACTATAACACATGCAAGCTTGTCCTGTTTGGTGGAGATGATATTTAATAAAATAAGTAGAAATCCACTAAAAGTTTTGTTTGGTTATCTTGCAATCCCGAGATAATCGTCTCCATGCTCCAAATCCATTTTAAAGCCATTTTTAAGGCATTTCGCGCATACATGAAATGAACACATTTTTCTCCAAAACTATAACAGATGCAAGCTTGTCCTGTTTGGTGGAGATGATATTTAATAAAATAAGTAGAAATCCACTAAAAGTTTTGTTTGGTTATCTTGCAATCCCGAGATAATCGTCTCCATGCTCCAAATCCATTTTAAAGCCATTTTTAAGGCATTTCGCGCATACATGAAATGAACACATTTTTCTCCAAAACTATAACAGATGCAAGCTTGTCCTGTTTGGTGGAGATGATATTTAATAAAATAAGTAGAAATCCACTAAAAGTTTTGTTTGGTTATCTTGCAATCCCGAGATAATCGTCTCCATGCTCCAAATCCATTTTAAAGCCATTTTTAAGGCATTTCGCGCATACATGAAATGAACACATTTTTCTCCAAAACTATAACAGATGCAAGCTTGTCCTGTTTGGTGGAGATGATATTTAATAAAATAAGTAGAAATCCACTAAAAGTTTTGTTTGGTTATCTTGCAATCCCGAGATAATCGTCTCCATGCTCCAAATCCATTTTAAAGTCATTTTTAAGGCATTTCGCGCATACATGAAATGAACACATTTTTCTCCAAAACTATAACAGATGCAAGCTTGTCCTGTTTGGTGGAGATGATATTTAATAAAATAAGTAGAAATCCACTAAAAGTTTTGTTTGGTTATCTTGCAATCCCGAGATAATCGTCTCCATGCTCCAAATCCATTTTAAAGCCATTTTTAAGGCATTTCGCGCATACATGAAATGAACACATTTTTCTCCAAAACTATAACAGATGCAAGCTTGTCCTGTTTGGTGGAGATAATATTTAATAAAATAAGTAGAAATCTACTAAAAGTTTCGTTTGTTTATATTGCCATCCTGAGATAATCGTCTCCATGCTCCAAATCCATTTTAAAGCCATTTCAAGGGCATTTTGCGCATACATGAAATGAACACATTTTTCTCCAAAACTATAACACATGCAAGCTTGTCCTGTTTGGTGGAGATGATATTTAATAAAATAAGTAGAAATCCACTAAAAGTTTTGTTTGGTTATCTTGCAATCCCGAGATAATCGTCTCCATGCTCCAAATCCATTTTAAAGCCATTTTTAAGGCATTTCGCGCATACATGAAATGAACACATTTTTCTCCAAAACTATAACAGATGCAAGCTTGTCCTGTTTGGTGGAGATGATATTTAATAAAATAAGTAGAAATCCACTAAAAGTTTTGTTTGGTTATCTTGCAATCCCGAGATAATCGTCTCCATGCTCCAAATCCATTTTAAAGCCATTTTTAAGGCATTTCGCGCATACATGAAATGAACACATTTTTCTCCAAAACTATAACAGATGCAAGCTTGTCCTTTTTGGTGGAGATAATATTTAATAAAATAAGTAGAAATCTACTAAAAGTTTCGTTTGTTTATATTGCCATCCTGAGATAATCGTCTCCATGCTCCAAATCCATTTTAAAGCCATTTCAAAGGCATTTTGCGCATACATGAAATGAACACATTTTTCTCCAAAACTATAACACATGCAAGCTTGTCCTGTTTGGTGGAGATGATATTTAATAAAATAAGTAGAAATCCACTAAAAGTTTTGTTTGGTTATCTTGCAATCCCGAGATAATCGTCTCCATGCTCCAAATCCATTTTAAAGCCATTTCAAAGGCATTTTGCGCATACATGAAATGAACACATTTTTCTCCAAAACTATAACACATGCAAGCTTGTCCTGTTTGGTGGAGATGATATTTAATAAAATAAGTAGAAATCCACTAAAAGTTTTGTTTGGTTATCTTGCAATCCCGAGATAATCGTCTCCATGCTCCAAATCCATTTTAAAGCCATTTTTAAGGCATTTCGCGCATACATGAAATGAACACATTTTTCTCCAAAATTATAACAGATGCAAGCTTGTCCTGTTTGGTGGAGATGATATTTAATAAAATAAGTAGAAATCCACTAAAAGTTTTGTTTGGTTATCTTGCAATCCCGAGATAATCGTCTCCATGCTCCAAATCCATTTTAAAGCCATTTTTAAGGCATTTCGCGCATACATGAAATGAACACATTTTTCTCCAAAACTATAACAGATGCAAGCTTGTCCTGTTTGGTGGAGATGATATTTAATAAAATAAGTAGAAATCCACTAAAAGTTTTGTTTGGTTATCTTGCAATCCCGAGATAATCGTCTCCATGCTCCAAATCCATTTTAAAGCCATTTTTAAGGCATTTCGCGCATACATGAAATGAACACATTTTTCTCCAAAACTATAACAGATGCAAGCTTGTCCTGTTTGGTGGAGATAATATTTAATAAAATAAGTAGAAATCTACTAAAAGTTTCGTTTGTTTATATTGCCATCCTGAGATAATCGTCTCCATGCTCCAAATCCATTTTAAAGCCATTTCAAAGGCATTTTGCGCATACATGAAATGAACACATTTTTCTCCAAAACTATAACACATGCAAGCTTGTCCTGTTTGGTGGAGATGATATTTAATAAAATAAGTAGAAATCCACTAAAAGTTTTGTTTGGTTATCCTGCAATCCCGAGATAATCGTCTCCATGCTCCAAATCCATTTTAAAGTCATTTTTAAGGCATTTCGCGCATACATGAAATGAACACATTTTTCTCCAAAACTATAACAGATGCAAGCTTGTCCTGTTTGGTGGAGATGATATTTAATAAAATAAGTAGAAATCCACTAAAAGTTTTGTTTGGTTATCTTGCAATCCCGAGATAATCGTCTCCATGCTCCAAATCCATTTTAAAGCCATTTTTAAGGCATTTCGCGCATACATGAAATGAACACATTTTTCTCCAAAACTATAACAGATGCAAGCTTGTCCTGTTTGGTGGAGATAATATTTAATAAAATAAGTAGAAATCTACTAAAAGTTTCGTTTGTTTATATTGCCATCCTGAGATAATCGTCTCCTTGCTCCAAATCCATTTTAAAGCCATTTCAAGGGCATTTTGCGCATACATGAAATGAACACATTTTTCTCCAAAACTATAACACATGCAAGCTTGTCCTGTTTGGTGGAAATGATATTTAATAAAATAAGTAGAAATCCACTAAAAGTTTTGTTTGGTTATCTTGCAATCCCGAGATAATCGTCTCCATGCTCCAAATCCATTTTAAAGCCATTTTTAAGGCATTTCGCGCATACATGAAATGAACACATTTTTCTCCAAAACTATAACAGATGCAAGCTTGTCCTGTTTGGTGGAGATGATATTTAATAAAATAAGTAGAAATCCACTAAAAGTTTTGTTTGGTTATCTTGCAATCCCGAGATAATCGTCTCCATGCTCCAAATCCATTTTAAAGCCATTTTTAAGGCATTTCGCGCATACATGAAATGAACACATTTTTCTCCAAAACTATAACAGATGCAAGCTTGTCCTGTTTGGTGGAGATGATATTTAATAAAATAAGTAGAAATCCACTAAAAGTTTTGTTTGGTTATCTTGCAATCCCGAGATAATCGTCTCCATGCTCCAAATCCATTTTAAAGCCATTTTTAAGGCATTTCGCGCATACATGAAATGAACACATTTTTCTCCAAAACTATAACAGATGCAAGCTTGTCCTGTTTGGTGGAGATGATATTTAATAAAATAAGTAGAAATCCACTAAAAGTTTTGTTTGGTTATCTTGCAATCCCGAGATAATCGTCTCCATGCTCCAAATCCATTTTAAAGTCATTTTTAAGGCATTTCGCGCATACATGAAATGAACACATTTTTCTCCAAAACTATAACAGATGCAAGCTTGTCCTGTTTGGTGGAGATGATATTTAATAAAATAAGTAGAAATCCACTAAAAGTTTTGTTTGGTTATCTTGCAATCCCGAGATAATCGTCTCCATGCTCCAAATCCATTTTAAAGCCATTTTTAAGGCATTTCGCGCATACATGAAATGAACACATTTTTCTCCAAAACTATAACAGATGCAAGCTTGTCCTGTTTGGTGGAGATAATATTTAATAAAATAAGTAGAAATCTACTAAAAGTTTCGTTTGTTTATATTGCCATCCTGAGATAATCGTCTCCATGCTCCAAATCCATTTTAAAGCCATTTCAAGGGCATTTTGCGCATACATGAAATGAACACATTTTTCTCCAAAACTATAACACATGCAAGCTTGTCCTGTTTGGTGGAGATGATATTTAATAAAATAAGTAGAAATCCACTAAAAGTTTTGTTTGGTTATCTTGCAATCCCGAGATAATCGTCTCCATGCTCCAAATCCATTTTAAAGCCATTTTTAAGGCATTTCGCGCATACATGAAATGAACACATTTTTCTCCAAAACTATAACAGATGCAAGCTTGTCCTGTTTGGTGGAGATGATATTTAATAAAATAAGTAGAAATCCACTAAAAGTTTTGTTTGGTTATCTTGCAATCCCGAGATAATCGTCTCCATGCTCCAAATCCATTTTAAAGCCATTTTTAAGGCATTTCGCGCATACATGAAATGAACACATTTTTCTCCAAAACTATAACAGATGCAAGCTTGTCCTGTTTGGTGGAGATGATATTTAATAAAATAAGTAGAAATCCACTAAAAGTTTTGTTTGGTTATCTTGCAATCCCGAGATAATCGTCTCCATGCTCCAAATCCATTTTAAAGCCATTTTTAAGGCATTTCGCGCATACATGAAATGAACACATTTTTCTCCAAAACTATAACAGATGCAAGCTTGTCCTGTTTGGTGGAGATGATATTTAATAAAATAAGTAGAAATCCACTAAAAGTTTTGTTTGGTTATCTTGCAATCCCGAGATAATCGTCTCCATGCTCCAAATCCATTTTAAAGTCATTTTTAAGGCATTTCGCGCATACATGAAATGAACACATTTTTCTCCAAAACTATAACAGATGCAAGCTTGTCCTGTTTGGTGGAGATGATATTTAATAAAATAAGTAGAAATCCACTAAAAGTTTTGTTTGGTTATCTTGCAATCCCGAGATAATCGTCTCCATGCTCCAAATCCATTTTAAAGCCATTTTTAAGGCATTTCGCGCATACATGAAATGAACACATTTTTCTCCAAAACTATAACAGATGCAAGCTTGTCCTGTTTGGTGGAGATAATATTTAATAAAATAAGTAGAAATCTACTAAAAGTTTCGTTTGTTTATATTGCCATCCTGAGATAATCGTCTCCATGCTCCAAATCCATTTTAAAGCCATTTCAAGGGCATTTTGCGCATACATGAAATGAACACATTTTTCTCCAAAACTATAACACATGCAAGCTTGTCCTGTTTGGTGGAGATGATATTTAATAAAATAAGTAGAAATCCACTAAAAGTTTTGTTTGGTTATCTTGCAATCCCGAGATAATCGTCTCCATGCTCCAAATCCATTTTAAAGCCATTTTTAAGGCATTTCGCGCATACATGAAATGAACACATTTTTCTCCAAAACTATAACAGATGCAAGCTTGTCCTGTTTGGTGGAGATGATATTTAATAAAATAAGTAGAAATCCACTAAAAGTTTTGTTTGGTTATCTTGCAATCCCGAGATAATCGTCTCCATGCTCCAAATCCATTTTAAAGCCATTTTTAAGGCATTTCGCGCATACATGAAATGAACACATTTTTCTCCAAAACTATAACAGATGCAAGCTTGTCCTGTTTGGTGGAGATAATATTTAATAAAATAAGTAGAAATCTACTAAAAGTTTCGTTTGTTTATATTGCCATCCTGAAATAATCGTCTCCATGCTCCAAATCCATTTTAAAGCCATTTCAAAGGCATTTTGCGCATACATGAAATGAACACATTTTTCTCCAAAACTATAACACATGCAAGCTTGTCCTGTTTGGTGGAGATGATATTTAATAAAATAAGTAGAAATCCACTAAAAGTTTTGTTTGGTTATCTTGCAATCCCGAGATAATCGTCTCCATGCTCCAAATCCATTTTAAAGCCATTTCAAAGGCATTTTGCGCATACATGAAATGAACACATTTTTCTCCAAAACTATAACACATGCAAGCTTGTCCTGTTTGGTGGAGATGATATTTAATAAAATAAGTAGAAATCCACTAAAAGTTTTGTTTGGTTATCTTGCAATCCCGAGATAATCGTCTCCATGCTCCAAATCCATTTTAAAGCCATTTTTAAGGCATTTCGCGCATACATGAAATGAACACATTTTTCTCCAAAACTATAACAGATGCAAGCTTGTCCTGTTTGGTGGAGATGATATTTAATAAAATAAGTAGAAATCCACTAAAAGTTTTGTTTGGTTATCTTGCAATCCCGAGATAATCGTCTCCATGCTCCAAATCCATTTTAAAGCCATTTTTAAGGCATTTCGCGCATACATGAAATGAACACATTTTTCTCCAAAACTATAACAGATGCAAGCTTGTCCTGTTTGGTGGAGATGATATTTAATAAAATAAGTAGAAATCCACTAAAAGTTTTGTTTGGTTATCTTGCAATCCCGAGATAATCGTCTCCATGCTCCAAATCCATTTTAAAGCCATTTTTAAGGCATTTCGCGCATACATGAAATGAACACATTTTTCTCCAAAACTATAACAGATGCAAGCTTGTCCTGTTTGGTGGAGATAATATTTAATAAAATAAGTAGAAATCTACTAAAAGTTTCGTTTGTTTATATTGCCATCCTGAGATAATCGTCTCCATGCTCCAAATCCATTTTAAAGCCATTTCAAAGGCATTTTGCGCATACATGAAATGAACACATTTTTCTCCAAAACTATAACACATGCAAGCTTGTCCTGTTTGGTGGAGATGATATTTAATAAAATAAGTAGAAATCCACTAAACGTTTTGTTTGGTTATCTTGCAATCCCGAGATAATCGTCTCCACGCTCCAAATCCATTTTAAAGCCATTTTTAAGGCATTTCGCGCATACATAAAATGAACACATTTTTCTCCAAAACTATAACAGATGCAAGCTTGTCCTGTTTGGTGGAGATGATATTTAATAAAATAAGTAGAAATCCACTAAAAGTTTTGTTTGGTTATCTTGCAATCCCGAGATAATCGTCTCCATGCTCCAAATCCATTTTAAAGCCATTTTTAAGGCATTTCGCGCATACATGAAATGAACACATTTTTCTCCAAAACTATAACAGATGCAAGCTTGTTCTGTTTGGTGGAGATAATATTTAATAAAATAAGTAGAAATCTACTAAAAGTTTCGTTTGTTTATATTGCCATCCTGAGATAATCGTCTCCATGCTCCAAATCCATTTTAAAGCCATTTCAAAGGCATTTTGCGCATACATGAAATTAACACATTTTTCTCCAAAACTATAACACATGCAAGTTTGTCTAGTTTGGTGGAGATGATATTTAATAAAATAAGTAGAAATCCACTAAAAGTTTTGTTTGGTTATCTTGCAATCCCGAGATAATCGTCTCCATGCTCCAAATCCATTTTAAAGCCATTTTTAAGGCATTTCGCGCATACATGAAATGAACACATTTTTCTCCAAAACTATAACAGATGCAAGCTTGTCCTGTTTGGTGGAGATGATATTTAATAAAATAAGTAGAAATCCACTAAAAGTTTTGTTTGGTTATCTTGCAATCCTGAGATAATCGTCTCCATGCTCCAAATCCATTTTAAAGCCATTTTTAAGGCATTTCGCGCATACATGAAATGAACACATTTTTCTCCAAAACTATAACAGATGCAAGCTTGTCCTGTTTGGTGGAGATAATATTTAATAAAATAAGTAGAAATCTACTAAAAGTTTCGTTTGTTTATATTGCCATCCTGAGATAATCGTCTCCATGCTCCAAATCCATTTTAAAGCCATTTCAAAGGCATTTTGCGCATACATGAAATGAACACATTTTTCTCCAAAACTATAACACATGCAAGCTTGTCCTGTTTGGTGGAGATGATATTTAATAAAATAAGTAGAAATCCACTAAAAGTTTTGTTTGGTTATCTTGCAATCCCGAGATAATCGTCTCCATGCACCAAATCTATTTTAAAGCCATTTTTAAGGCATTTCGCGCATACATGAAATGAACACATTTTTCTCCAAAACTATAACAGATGCAAGCTTGTCCTGTTTGGTGGAGATGATATTTAATAAAATAAGTAGAAATCCACTAAAAGTTTTGTTTGGTTATCTTGCAATCCCGAGATAATCGTCTCCATGCTCCAAATCCATTTTAAAGCCATTTTTAAGGCATTTCGCGCATACATGAAATGAACACATTTTTCTCCAAAACTATAACAGATGCAAGCTTGTCCTGTTTGGTGGAGATGATATTTAATAAAATAAGTAGAAATCCACTAAAAGTTTTGTTTGGTTATCTTGCAATCCCGAGATAATCGTCTCCATGCTCCAAATCCATTTTAAAGCCATTTTTAAGGCATTTCGCGCATACATGAAATGAACACATTTTTCTCCAAAACTATAACAGATGCAAGCTTGTCCTGTTTGGTGGAGATAATATTTAATAAAATAAGTAGAAATCTACTAAAAGTTTCGTTTGTTTATATTGCCATCCTGAGATAATCGTCTCCATGCTCCAAATCCATTTTAAAGCCATTTCAAAGGCATTTTGCGCATACATGAAATGAACACATTTTTCTCCAAAACTATAACACATGCAAGCTTGTCCTGTTTGGTGGAGATGATATTTAATAATATAAGTAGAAATCCACTAAAAGTTTTGTTTGGTTATCTTGCAATCCCGAGATAATCGTCTCCATGCTCCAAATCCATTTTAAAGCCATTTTTAAGGCATTTCGCGCATACATAAAATGAACACATTTTTCTCCAAAACTATAACAGATGCAAGCTTGTCCTGTTTGGTGGAGATGATATTTAATAAAATAAGTAGAAATCTACTAAAAGTTTCGTTTGTTTATATTGCCATCCTGAGATAATCGTCTCCATGCTCCAAATCCATTTTAAAGCCATTTCAAGGGCATTTTGCGCATACATGAAATGAACACATTTTTCTCCAAAACTATAACACATGCAAGCTTGTCCTGTTTGGTGGAGATGATATTTAATAAAATAAGTAGAAATCCACTAAAAGTTTTGTTTGGTTATCTTGCAATCCCGAGATAATCGTCTCCATGCTCCAAATCCATTTTAAAGCCATTTTTAAGGCATTTCGCGCATACATGAAATGAACACATTTTTCTCCAAAACTATAACAGATGCAAGCTTGTCCTGTTTGGTGGAGATGATATTTAATAAAATAAGTAGAAATCCACTAAAAGTTTTGTTTGGTTATCTTGCAATCCCGAGATAATCGTCTCCATGCTCCAAATCCATTTTAAAGCCATTTTTAAGGCATTTCGCGCATACATGAAATGAACACATTTTTCTCCAAAACTATAACAGATGCAAGCTTGTCCTGTTTGGTGGAGATGATATTTAATAAAATAAGTAGAAATCCACTAAAAGTTTTGTTTGGTTATCTTGCAATCCCGAGATAATCGTCTCCATGCTCCAAATCCATTTTAAAGCCATTTTTAAGGCATTTCGCGCATACATGAAATGAACACATTTTTCTCCAAAACTATAACAGATGCAAGCTTGTCCTGTTTGGTGGAGATAATATTTAATAAAATAAGTAGAAATCTACTAAAAGTTTCGTTTGTTTATATTGCCATCCTGAGATAATCGTCTCCATGCTCCAAATCCATTTTAAAGCCATTTCAAGGGCATTTTGCGCATACATGAAATGAACACATTTTTCTCCAAAACTATAACACATGCAAGCTTGTCCTGTTTGGTGGAGATGATATTTAATAAAATAAGTAGAAATCCACTAAAAGTTTTGTTTGGTTATCTTGCAATCCCGAGATAATCGTCTCCATGCTCCAAATCCATTTTAAAGCCATTTTTAAGGCATTTCGCGCATACATGAAATGAACACATTTTTCTCCAAAACTATAACAGATGCAAGCTTGTCCTGTTTGGTGGAGATGATATTTAATAAAATAAGTAGAAATCCACTAAAAGTTTTGTTTGGTTATCTTGCAATCCCGAGATAATCGTCTCCATGCTCCAAATCCATTTTAAAGCCATTTTTAAGGCATTTCGCGCATACATGAAATGAACACATTTTTCTCCAAAACTATAACAGATGCAAGCTTGTCCTGTTTGGTGGAGATAATATTTAATAAAATAAGTAGAAATCTACTAAAAGTTTCGTTTGTTTATATTGCCATCCTGAGATAATCGTCTCCATGCTCCAAATCCATTTTAAAGCCATTTCAAAGGCATTTTGCGCATACATGAAATGAACACATTTTTCTCCAAAACTATAACACATGCAAGCTTGTCCTGTTTGGTGGAGATGATATTTAATAAAATAAGTAGAAATCCACTAAAAGTTTTGTTTGGTTATCTTGCAATCCCGAGATAATCGTCTCCATGCTCCAAATCCATTTTAAAGCCATTTCAAAGGCATTTTGCGCATACATGAAATGAACACATTTTTCTCCAAAACTATAACACATGCAAGCTTGTCCTGTTTGGTGGAGATGATATTTAATAAAATAAGTAGAAATCCACTAAAAGTTTTGTTTGGTTATCTTGCAATCCCGAGATAATCGTCTCCATGCTCCAAATCCATTTTAAAGCCATTTTTAAGGCATTTCGCGCATACATGAAATGAACACATTTTTCTCCAAAACTATAACAGATGCAAGCTTGTCCTGTTTGGTGGAGATGATATTTAATAAAATAAGTAGAAATCCACTAAAAGTTTTGTTTGGTTATCTTGCAATCCCGAGATAATCGTCTCCATGCTCCAAATCCATTTTAAAGCCATTTTTAAGGCATTTCGCGCATACATGAAATGAACACATTTTTCTCCAAAACTATAACAGATGCAAGCTTGTCCTGTTTGGTGGAGATGATATTTAATAAAATAAGTAGAAATCCACTAAAAGTTTTGTTTGGTTATCTTGCAATCCCGAGATAATCGTCTCCATGCTCCAAATCCATTTTAAAGCCATTTTTAAGGCATTTCGCGCATACATGAAATGAACACATTTTTCTCCAAAACTATAACAGATGCAAGCTTGTCCTGTTTGGTGGAGATAATATTTAATAAAATAAGTAGAAATCTACTAAAAGTTTCGTTTGTTTATATTGCCATCCTGAGATAATCGTCTCCATGCTCCAAATCCATTTTAAAGCCATTTCAAAGGCATTTTGCGCATACATGAAATGAACACATTTTTCTCCAAAACTATAACACATGCAAGCTTGTCCTGTTTGGTGGAGATGATATTTAATAAAATAAGTAGAAATCCACTAAACGTTTTGTTTGGTTATCTTGCAATCCCGAGAAATTCGTCTCCACGCTCCAAATCCATTTTAAAGCCATTTTTAAGGCATTTCGCGCATACATAAAATGAACACATTTTTCTCCAAAACTATAACAGATGCAAGCTTGTCCTGTTTGGTGGAGATGATATTTAATAAAATAAGTAGAAATCCACTAAAAGTTTTGTTTGGTTATCTTGCAATCCCGAGATAATCGTCTCCATGCTCCAAATCCATTTTAAAGCCATTTTTAAGGCATTTCGCGCATACATGAAATGAACACATTTTTCTCCAAAACTATAACAGATGCAAGCTTGTTCTGTTTGGTGGAGATAATATTTAATAAAATAAGTAGAAATCTACTAAAAGTTTCGTTTGTTTATATTGCCATCCTGAGATAATCGTCTCCATGCTCCAAATCCATTTTAAAGCCATTTCAAAGGCATTTTGCGCATACATGAAATGAACACATTTTTCTCCAAAACTATAACACATGCAAGTTTGTCTAGTTTGGTGGAGATGATATTTAATAAAATAAGTAGAAATCCACTAAAAGTTTTGTTTGGTTATCTTGCAATCCCGAGATAATCGTCTCCATGCTCCAAATCCATTTTAAAGCCATTTTTAAGGCATTTCGCGCATACATGAAATGAACACATTTTTCTCCAAAACTATAACAGATGCAAGCTTGTCCTGTTTGGTGGAGATGATATTTAATAAAATAAGTAGAAATCCACTAAAAGTTTTGTTTGGTTATCTTGCAATCCTGAGATAATCGTCTCCATGCTCCAAATCCATTTTAAAGCCATTTTTAAGGCATTTCGCGCATACATGAAATGAACACATTTTTCTCCAAAACTATAACAGATGCAAGCTTGTCCTGTTTGGTGGAGATAATATTTAATAAAATAAGTAGAAATCTACTAAAAGTTTCGTTTGTTTATATTGCCATCCTGAGATAATCGTCTCCATGCTCCAAATCCATTTTAAAGCCATTTCAAAGGCATTTTGCGCATACATGAAATGAACACATTTTTCTCCAAAACTATAACACATGCAAGCTTGTCCTGTTTGGTGGAGATGATATTTAATAAAATAAGTAGAAATCCACTAAAAGTTTTGTTTGGTTATCTTGCAATCCCGAGATAATCGTCTCCATGCACCAAATCTATTTTAAAGCCATTTTTAAGGCATTTCGCGCATACATGAAATGAACACATTTTTCTCCAAAACTATAACAGATGCAAGCTTGTCCTGTTTGGTGGAGATGATATTTAATAAAATAAGTAGAAATCCACTAAAAGTTTTGTTTGGTTATCTTGCAATCCCGAGATAATCGTCTCCATGCTCCAAATCCATTTTAAAGCCATTTTTAAGGCATTTCGCGCATACATGAAATGAACACATTTTTCTCCAAAACTATAACAGATGCAAGCTTGTCCTGTTTGGTGGAGATGATATTTAATAAAATAAGTAGAAATCCACTAAAAGTTTTGTTTGGTTATCTTGCAATCCCGAGATAATCGTCTCCATGCTCCAAATCCATTTTAAAGCCATTTTTAAGGCATTTCGCGCATACATGAAATGAACACATTTTTCTCCAAAACTATAACAGATGCAAGCTTGTCCTGTTTGGTGGAGATAATATTTAATAAAATAAGTAGAAATCTACTAAAAGTTTCGTTTGTTTATATTGCCATCCTGAGATAATCGTCTCCATGCTCCAAATCCATTTTAAAGCCATTTCAAAGGCATTTTGCGCATACATGAAATGAACACATTTTTCTCCAAAACTATAACACATGCAAGCTTGTCCTGTTTGGTGGAGATGATATTTAATAATATAAGTAGAAATCCACTAAAAGTTTTGTTTGGTTATCTTGCAATCCCGAGATAATCGTCTCCATGCTCCAAATCCATTTTAAAGCCATTTTTAAGGCATTTCGCGCATACATAAAATGAACACATTTTTCTCCAAAACTATAACAGATGCAAGCTTGTCCTGTTTGGTGGAGATGATATTTAATAAAATAAGTAGAAATCTACTAAAAGTTTCGTTTGTTTATATTGCCATCCTGAGATAATCGTCTCCATGCTCCAAATCCATTTTAAAGCCATTTCAAGGGCATTTTGCGCATACATGAAATGAACACATTTTTCTCCAAAACTATAACACATGCAAGCTTGTCCTGTTTGGTGGAGATGATATTTAATAAAATAAGTAGAAATCCACTAAAAGTTTTGTTTGGTTATCTTGCAATCCCGAGATAATCGTCTCCATGCTCCAAATCCATTTTAAAGCCATTTTTAAGGCATTTCGCGCATACATGAAATGAACACATTTTTCTCCAAAACTATAACAGATGCAAGCTTGTCCTGTTTGGTGGAGATGATATTTAATAAAATAAGTAGAAATCCACTAAAAGTTTTGTTTGGTTATCTTGCAATCCCGAGATAATCGTCTCCATGCTCCAAATCCATTTTAAAGCCATTTTTAAGGCATTTCGCGCATACATGAAATGAACACATTTTTCTCCAAAACTATAACAGATGCAAGCTTGTCCTGTTTGGTGGAGATGATATTTAATAAAATAAGTAGAAATCCACTAAAAGTTTTGTTTGGTTATCTTGCAATCCCGAGATAATCGTCTCCATGCTCCAAATCCATTTTAAAGCCATTTTTAAGGCATTTCGCGCATACATGAAATGAACACATTTTTCTCCAAAACTATAACAGATGCAAGCTTGTCCTGTTTGGTGGAGATGATATTTAATAAAATAAGTAGAAATCCACTAAAAGTTTTGTTTGGTTATCTTGCAATCCCGAGATAATCGTCTCCATGCTCCAAATCCATTTTAAAGCCATTTTTAAGGCATTTCGCGCATACATGAAATGAACACATTTTTCTCCAAAACTATAACAGATGCAAGCTTGTCCTGTTTGGTGGAGATAATATTTAATAAAATAAGTAGAAATCTACTAAAAGTTTCGTTTGTTTATATTGCCATCCTGAGATAATCGTCTCCATGCTCCAAATCCATTTTAAAGCCGTTTCAAGGGCATTTTGCGCATACATGAAATGAACACATTTTTCTCCAAAACTATAACAGATGCAAGCTTGTCCTGTTTGGTGGAGATGATATTTAATAAAATAAGTAGAAATCCACTAAAAGTTTTGTTTGGTTATCTTGCAATCCCGAGATAATCGTCTCCATGCTCCAAATCCATTTTAAAGCCATTTCAAAGGCATTTTGCGCATACATGAAATGAACACATTTTTCTCCAAAACTATAACACATGCAAGCTTGTCCTGTTTGGTGGAGATGATATTTAATAAAATAAGTAGAAATCCACTAAAAGTTTTGTTTGGTTATCTTGCAATCCCGAGATAATCGTCTCCATGCTCCAAATCCATTTTAAAGCCATTTTTAAGGCATTTCGCGCATACATGAAATGAACACATTTTTCTCCAAAACTATAACAGATGCAAGCTTGTCCTATTTGGTGGAGATGATATTTAATAAAATAAGTAGAAATCCACTAAAAGTTTTGTTTGGTTATCTTGCAATCCCGAGATAATCGTCTCCATGCTCCAAATCCATTTTAAAGCCATTTTTAAGGCATTTCGCGCATACATGAAATGAACACATTTTTCTCCAAAACTATAACAGATGCAAGCTTGTCCTGTTTGGTGGAGATGATATTTAATAAAATAAGTAGAAATCCACTAAAAGTTTTGTTTGGTTATATTGCAATCCCGAGATAATCGTCTCCATGCTCCAAATCCATTTTAAAGCCATTTTTAAGGCATTTCGCGCATACATGAAATGAACACATTTTTCTCCAAAACTATAACAGATGCAAGCTTGTCCTGTTTGGCGGAGATGATATTTAATAAAATAAGTAGAAATCCACTAAAAGTTTTGTTTGGTTATCTTGCAATCCCGAGATAATCGTCTCCATGCTCCAAATCCATTTTAAAGCCATTTTTAAGGCATTTCGCGCATACATGAAATGAACACATTTTTCTCCAAAACTATAACAGATGCAAGCTTGTCCTGTTTGGTGGAGATAATATTTAATAAAATAAGTAGAAATCTACTAAAAGTTTCGTTTGTTTATATTGCCATCCTGAGATAATCGTCTCCATGCTCCAAATCCATTTTAAAGCCATTTCAAAGGCATTTTGCGCATACATGAAATGAACACATTTTTCTCCAAAACTATAACACATGCAAGCTTGTCCTGTTTGGTGGAGATGATATTTAATAAAATAAGTAGAAATCCACTAAAAGTTTTGTTTGGTTATCTTGCAATCCCGAGATAATCGTCTCCATGCTCCAAATCCATTTTAAAGCCATTTTTAAGGCATTTCGCGCATACATGAAATGAACACATTTTTCTCCAAAACTATAACAGATGCAAGCTTGTCCTGTTTGGTGGAGATGATATTTAATAAAATAAGTAGAAATCCACTAAAAGTTTTGTTTGGTTATCTTGCAATCCCGAGATAATCGTCTCCATGCTCCAAATCCATTTTAAAGCCATTTTTAAGGCATTTCGCGCATACATGAAATGAACACATTTTTCTCCAAAACTATAACAGATGCAAGCTTGTCCTGTTTGGTGGAGATGATATTTAGTAAAATAAGTAGAAATCCACTAAAAGTTTTGTTTGGTTATCTTGCAATCCCGAGATAATCGTCTCCATGCTCCAAATCCATTTTAAAGCCATTTTTAAGGCATTTCGCGCATACATGAAATGAACACATTTTTCTCCAAAACTATAACAGATGCAAGCTTGTCCTGTTTGGTGGAGATGATATTTAATAAAATAAGTAGAAATCCACTAAAAGTTTTGTTTGGTTATCTTGCAATCCCGAGATAATCGTCTCCATGCTCCAAATCCATTTTAAAGCCATTTCAAAGGCATTTTGCGCATACATGAAATGAACACATTTTTCTCCAAAACTATAACACATGCAAGCTTGTCCTGTTTGGTGGAGATGATATTTAATAAAATAAGTAGAAATCCACTAAAAGTTTTGTTTGGTTATCTTGCAATCCCGAGATAATCGTCTCCATGCTCCAAATCCATTTTAAAGCCATTTTTAAGGCATTTCGCGCATACATGAAATGAACACATTTTTCTCCAAAACTATAACAGATGCAAGCTTGTCCTGTTTGGTGGAGATGATATTTAATAAAATAAGTAGAAATCCACTAAAAGTTTTGTTTGGTTATCTTGCAATCCCGAGATAATCGTCTCCATGCTCCAAATCCATTTTAAAGCCATTTTTAAGGCATTTCGCGCATACATGAAATGAACACATTTTTCTCCAAAACTATAACAGATGCAAGCTTGTCCTGTTTGGTGGAGATGATATTTAATAAAATAAGTAGAAATCCACTAAAAGTTTTGTTTGGTTATCTTGCAATCCCGAGATAATCGTCTCCATGCTCCAAATCCATTTTAAAGCCATTTTTAAGGCATTTCGCGCATACATGAAATGAACACATTTTTCTCCAAAACTATAACAGATGCAAGCTTGTCCTGTTTGGTGGAGATGATATTTAATAAAATAAGTAGAAATCCACTAAAAGTTTTGTTTGGTTATCTTGCAATCCCGAGATAATCGTCTCCATGCTCCAAATCCATTTTAAAGCCATTTCAAAGGCATTTTGCGCATACATGAAATGAACACATTTTTCTCCAAAACTATAACACATGCAAGCTTGTCCTGTTTGGTGGAGATGATATTTAATAAAATAAGTAGAAATCCACTAAAAGTTTTGTTTGGTTATCTTGCAATCCCGAGATAATCGTCTCCATGCTCCAAATCCATTTTAAAGCCATTTTTAAGGCATTTCGCGCATACATGAAATGAACACATTTTTCTCCAAAACTATAACAGATGCAAGCTTGTCCTATTTGGTGGAGATGATATTTAATAAAATAAGTAGAAATCCACTAAAAGTTTTGTTTGGTTATCTTGCAATCCCGAGATAATCGTCTCCATGCTCCAAATCCATTTTAAAGCCATTTTTAAGGCATTTCGCGCATACATGAAATGAACACATTTTTCTCCAAAACTATAACAGATGCAAGCTTGTCCTGTTTGGTGGAGATGATATTTAATAAAATAAGTAGAAATCCACTAAAAGTTTTGTTTGGTTATATTGCAATCCCGAGATAATCGTCTCCATGCTCCAAATCCATTTTAAAGCCATTTTTAAGGCATTTCGCGCATACATGAAATGAACACATTTTTCTCCAAAACTATAACAGATGCAAGCTTGTCCTGTTTGGCGGAGATGATATTTAATAAAATAAGTAGAAATCCACTAAAAGTTTTGTTTGGTTATCTTGCAATCCCGAGATAATCGTCTCCATGCTCCAAATCCATTTTAAAGCCATTTTTAAGGCATTTCGCGCATACATGAAATGAACACATTTTTCTCCAAAACTATAACAGATGCAAGCTTGTCCTGTTTGGTGGAGATAATATTTAATAAAATAAGTAGAAATCTACTAAAAGTTTCGTTTGTTTATATTGCCATCCTGAGATAATCGTCTCCATGCTCCAAATCCATTTTAAAGCCATTTCAAAGGCATTTTGCGCATACATGAAATGAACACATTTTTCTCCAAAACTATAACACATGCAAGCTTGTCCTGTTTGGTGGAGATGATATTTAATAAAATAAGTAGAAATCCACTAAAAGTTTTGTTTGGTTATCTTGCAATCCCGAGATAATCGTCTCCATGCTCCAAATCCATTTTAAAGCCATTTTTAAGGCATTTCGCGCATACATGAAATGAACACATTTTTCTCCAAAACTATAACAGATGCAAGCTTGTCCTGTTTGGTGGAGATGATATTTAATAAAATAAGTAGAAATCCACTAAAAGTTTTGTTTGGTTATCTTGCAATCCCGAGATAATCGTCTCCATGCTCCAAATCCATTTTAAAGCCATTTTTAAGGCATTTCGCGCATACATGAAATGAACACATTTTTCTCCAAAACTATAACAGATGCAAGCTTGTCCTGTTTGGTGGAGATGATATTTAGTAAAATAAGTAGAAATCCACTAAAAGTTTTGTTTGGTTATCTTGCAATCCCGAGATAATCGTCTCCATGCTCCAAATCCATTTTAAAGCCATTTTTAAGGCATTTCGCGCATACATGAAATGAACACATTTTTCTCCAAAACTATAACAGATGCAAGCTTGTCCTGTTTGGTGGAGATGATATTTAATAAAATAAGTAGAAATCCACTAAAAGTTTTGTTTGGTTATCTTGCAATCCCGAGATAATCGTCTCCATGCTCCAAATCCATTTTAAAGCCATTTCAAAGGCATTTTGCGCATACATGAAATGAACACATTTTTCTCCAAAACTATAACACATGCAAGCTTGTCCTGTTTGGTGGAGATGATATTTAATAAAATAAGTAGAAATCCACTAAAAGTTTTGTTTGGTTATCTTGCAATCCCGAGATAATCGTCTCCATGCTCCAAATCCATTTTAAAGCCATTTTTAAGGCATTTCGCGCATACATGAAATGAACACATTTTTCTCCAAAACTATAACAGATGCAAGCTTGTCCTGTTTGGTGGAGATGATATTTAATAAAATAAGTAGAAATCCACTAAAAGTTTTGTTTGGTTATATTGCAATCCCGAGATAATCGTCTCCATGCTCCAAATCCATTTTAAAGCCATTTTTAAGGCATTTCGCGCATACATGAAATGAACACATTTTTCTCCAAAACTATAACAGATGCAAGCTTGTCCTGTTTGGCGGAGATGATATTTAATAAAATAAGTAGAAATCCACTAAAAGTTTTGTTTGGTTATCTTGCAATCCCGAGATAATCGTCTCCATGCTCCAAATCCATTTTAAAGCCATTTTTAAGGCATTTCGCGCATACATGAAATGAACACATTTTTCTCCAAAACTATAACAGATGCAAGCTTGTCCTGTTTGGTGGAGATAATATTTAATAAAATAAGTAGAAATCTACTAAAAGTTTCGTTTGTTTATATTGCCATCCTGAGATAATCGTCTCCATGCTCCAAATCCATTTTAAAGCCATTTCAAAGGCATTTTGCGCATACATGAAATGAACACATTTTTCTCCAAAACTATAACACATGCAAGCTTGTCCTGTTTGGTGGAGATGATATTTAATAAAATAAGTAGAAATCCACTAAAAGTTTTGTTTGGTTATCTTGCAATCCCGAGATAATCGTCTCCATGCTCCAAATCCATTTTAAAGCCATTTTTAAGGCATTTCGCGCATACATGAAATGAACACATTTTTCTCCAAAACTATAACAGATGCAAGCTTGTCCTGTTTGGTGGAGATGATATTTAATAAAATAAGTAGAAATCCACTAAAAGTTTTGTTTGGTTATCTTGCAATCCCGAGATAATCGTCTCCATGCTCCAAATCCATTTTAAAGCCATTTTTAAGGCATTTCGCGCATACATGAAATGAACACATTTTTCTCCAAAACTATAACAGATGCAAGCTTGTCCTGTTTGGTGGAGATGATATTTAGTAAAATAAGTAGAAATCCACTAAAAGTTTTGTTTGGTTATCTTGCAATCCCGAGATAATCGTCTCCATGCTCCAAATCCATTTTAAAGCCATTTTTAAGGCATTTCGCGCATACATGAAATGAACACATTTTTCTCCAAAACTATAACAGATGCAAGCTTGTCCTGTTTGGTGGAGATGATATTTAATAAAATAAGTAGAAATCCACTAAAAGTTTTGTTTGGTTATCTTGCAATCCCGAGATAATCGTCTCCATGCTCCAAATCCATTTTAAAGCCATTTCAAAGGCATTTTGCGCATACATGAAATGAACACATTTTTCTCCAAAACTATAACACATGCAAGCTTGTCCTGTTTGGTGGAGATGATATTTAATAAAATAAGTAGAAATCCACTAAAAGTTTTGTTTGGTTATCTTGCAATCCCGAGATAATCGTCTCCATGCTCCAAATCCATTTTAAAGCCATTTTTAAGGCATTTCGCGCATACATGAAATGAACACATTTTTCTCCAAAACTATAACAGATGCAAGCTTGTCCTGTTTGGTGGAGATGATATTTAATAAAATAAGTAGAAATCCACTAAAAGTTTTGTTTGGTTATATTGCAATCCCGAGATAATCGTCTCCATGCTCCAAATCCATTTTAAAGCCATTTTTAAGGCATTTCGCGCATACATGAAATGAACACATTTTTCTCCAAAACTATAACAGATGCAAGCTTGTCCTGTTTGGCGGAGATGATATTTAATAAAATAAGTAGAAATCCACTAAAAGTTTTGTTTGGTTATCTTGCAATCCCGAGATAATCGTCTCCATGCTCCAAATCCATTTTAAAGCCATTTTTAAGGCATTTCGCGCATACATGAAATGAACACATTTTTCTCCAAAACTATAACAGATGCAAGCTTGTCCTGTTTGGTGGAGATAATATTTAATAAAATAAGTAGAAATCTACTAAAAGTTTCGTTTGTTTATATTGCCATCCTGAGATAATCGTCTCCATGCTCCAAATCCATTTTAAAGCCATTTCAAAGGCATTTTGCGCATACATGAAATGAACACATTTTTCTCCAAAACTATAACACATGCAAGCTTGTCCTGTTTGGTGGAGATGATATTTAATAAAATAAGTAGAAATCCACTAAAAGTTTTGTTTGGTTATCTTGCAATCCCGAGATAATCGTCTCCATGCTCCAAATCCATTTTAAAGCCATTTTTAAGGCATTTCGCGCATACATGAAATGAACACATTTTTCTCCAAAACTATAACAGATGCAAGCTTGTCCTGTTTGGTGGAGATGATATTTAGTAAAATAAGTAGAAATCCACTAAAAGTTTTGTTTGGTTATCTTGCAATCCCGAGATAATCGTCTCCATGCTCCAAATCCATTTTAAAGCCATTTTTAAGGCATTTCGCGCATACATGAAATGAACACATTTTTCTCCAAAACTATAACAGATGCAAGCTTGTCCTGTTTGGTGGAGATGATATTTAATAAAATAAGTAGAAATCCACTAAAAGTTTTGTTTGGTTATCTTGCAATCCCGAGATAATCGTCTCCATGCTCCAAATCCATTTTAAAGCCATTTCAAAGGCATTTTGCGCATACATGAAATGAACACATTTTTCTCCAAAACTATAACACATGCAAGCTTGTCCTGTTTGGTGGAGATGATATTTAATAAAATAAGTAGAAATCCACTAAAAGTTTTGTTTGGTTATCTTGCAATCCCGAGATAATCGTCTCCATGCTCCAAATCCATTTTAAAGCCATTTTTAAGGCATTTCGCGCATACATGAAATGAACACATTTTTCTCCAAAACTATAACAGATGCAAGCTTGTCCTGTTTGGTGGAGATGATATTTAATAAAATAAGTAGAAATCCACTAAAAGTTTTGTTTGGTTATCTTGCAATCCCGAGATAATCGTCTCCATGCTCCAAATCCATTTTAAAGCCATTTTTAAGGCATTTCGCGCATACATGAAATGAACACATTTTTCTCCAAAACTATAACAGATGCAAGCTTGTCCTGTTTGGTGGAGATGATATTTAATAAAATAAGTAGAAATCCACTAAAAGTTTTGTTTGGTTATCTTGCAATCCCGAGATAATCGTCTCCATGCTCCAAATCCATTTTAAAGCCATTTTTAAGGCATTTCGCGCATACATGAAATGAACACATTTTTCTCCAAAACTATAACAGATGCAAGCTTGTCCTGTTTGGTGGAGATGATATTTAGTAAAATAAGTAGAAATCCACTAAAAGTTTTGTTTGGTTATCTTGCAATCCCGAGATAATCGTCTCCATGCTCCAAATCCATTTTAAAGCCATTTTTAAGGCATTTCGCGCATACATGAAATGAACACATTTTTCTCCAAAACTATAACAGATGCAAGCTTGTCCTGTTTGGTGGAGATGATATTTAATAAAATAAGTAGAAATCCACTAAAAGTTTTGTTTGGTTATCTTGCAATCCCGAGATAATCGTCTCCATGCTCCAAATCCATTTTAAAGCCATTTCAAAGGCATTTTGCGCATACATGAAATGAACACATTTTTCTCCAAAACTATAACACATGCAAGCTTGTCCTGTTTGGTGGAGATGATATTTAATAAAATAAGTAGAAATCCACTAAAAGTTTTGTTTGGTTATCTTGCAATCCCGAGATAATCGTCTCCATGCTCCAAATCCATTTTAAAGCCATTTTTAAGGCATTTCGCGCATACATGAAATGAACACATTTTTCTCCAAAACTATAACAGATGCAAGCTTGTCCTGTTTGGTGGAGATGATATTTAATAAAATAAGTAGAAATCCACTAAAAGTTTTGTTTGGTTATCTTGCAATCCCGAGATAATCGTCTCCATGCTCCAAATCCATTTTAAAGCCATTTTTAAGGCATTTCGCGCATACATGAAATGAACACATTTTTCTCCAAAACTATAACAGATGCAAGCTTGTCCTGTTTGGTGGAGATGATATTTAATAAAATATGTAGAAATCCACTAAAAGTTTTGTTTGGTTATCTTGCAATCCCGAGATAATCGTCTCCATGCTCCAAATCCATTTTAAAGCCATTTCAAAGGCATTTTGCGCATACATGAAATGAACACATTTTTCTCCAAAACTATAACACATGCAAGCTTGTCCTGTTTGGTGGAGATGATATTTAATAAAATAAGTAGAAATCCACTAAAAGTTTTGTTTGGTTATCTTGCAATCCCGAGATAATCGTCTCCATGCTCCAAATCCATTTTAAAGCCATTTTTAAGGCATTTCGCGCATACATGAAATGAACACATTTTTCTCCAAAACTATAACAGATGCAAGCTTGTCCTGTTTGGTGGAGATGATATTTAATAAAATAAGTAGAAATCCACTAAAAGTTTTGTTTGGTTATCTTGCAATCCCGAGATAATCGTCTCCATGCTCCAAATCCATTTTAAAGCCATTTTTAAGGCATTTCGCGCATACATGAAATGAACACATTTTTCTCCAAAACTATAACAGATGCAAGCTTGTCCTGTTTGGTGGAGATGATATTTAGTAAAATAAGTAGAAATCCACTAAAAGTTTTGTTTGGTTATCTTGCAATCCCGAGATAATCGTCTCCATGCTCCAAATCCATTTTAAAGCCATTTTTAAGGCATTTCGCGCATACATGAAATGAACACATTTTTCTCCAAAACTATAACAGATGCAAGCTTGTCCTGTTTGGTGGAGATGATATTTAATAAAATAAGTAGAAATCCACTAAAAGTTTTGTTTGGTTATCTTGCAATCCCGAGATAATCGTCTCCATGCTCCAAATCCATTTTAAAGCCATTTCAAAGGCATTTTGCGCATACATGAAATGAACACATTTTTCTCCAAAACTATAACACATGCAAGCTTGTCCTGTTTGGTGGAGATGATATTTAATAAAATAAGTAGAAATCCACTAAAAGTTTTGTTTGGTTATCTTGCAATCCCGAGATAATCGTCTCCATGCTCCAAATCCATTTTAAAGCCATTTTTAAGGCATTTCGCGCATACATGAAATGAACACATTTTTCTCCAAAACTATAACAGATGCAAGCTTGTCCTGTTTGGTGGAGATGATATTTAATAAAATAAGTAGAAATCCACTAAAAGTTTTGTTTGGTTATCTTGCAATCCCGAGATAATCGTCTCCATGCTCCAAATCCATTTTAAAGCCATTTTTAAGGCATTTCGCGCATACATGAAATGAACACATTTTTCTCCAAAACTATAACAGATGCAAGCTTGTCCTGTTTGGTGGAGATGATATTTAATAAAATAAGTAGAAATCCACTAAAAGTTTTGTTTGGTTATCTTGCAATCCCGAGATAATCGTCTCCATGCTCCAAATCCATTTTAAAGCCATTTTTAAGGCATTTCGCGCATACATGAAATGAACACATTTTTCTCCAAAACTATAACAGATGCAAGCTTGTCCTGTTTGGTGGAGATGATATTTAATAAAATATGTAGAAATCCACTAAAAGTTTTGTTTGGTTATCTTGCAATCCCGAGATAATCGTCTCCATGCTCCAAATCCATTTTAAAGCCATTTTTAAGGCATTTCGCGCATACATGAAATGAACACATTTTTCTCCAAAACTATAATAGATGCAAGCTTGTCCTGTTTGGTGGAGATGATATTTAATAAAATAAGTAGAAATCCACTAAAAGTTTTGTTTGGTTATCTTGCAATCCCGAGATAATCGTCTCCATGCTCCAAATCCATTTTAAAGCCATTTTTAAGGCATTTCGCGCATACATGAAATGAACACATTTTTCTCCAAAACTATAACAGATGCAAGCTTGTCCTGTTTGGCGGAGATGATATTTAATAAAATAAGTAGAAGTCCACTAAAAGTTTTGTTTGGTTATCTTGCAATCCCGAGATAATCGTCTCCATGCTCCAAATCCATTTTAAAGCCATTTTTAAGGCATTTCGCGCATACATGAAATGAACACATTTTTCTCCAAAACTATAACAGATGCAAGCTTGTCCTGTTTGGTGGAGATAATATTTAATAAAATAAGTAGAAATCTACTAAAAGTTTCGTTTGTTTATATTGCCATCCTGAGATAATCGTCTCCATGCTCCAAATCCATTTTAAAGCCATTTCAAAGGCATTTTGCGCATACATGAAATGAACACATTTTTCTCCAAAACTATAACACATGCAAGCTTGTCCTGTTTGGTGGAGATGATATTTAATAAAATAAGTAGAAATCCACTAAAAGTTTTGTTTGGTTATCTTGCAATCCCGAGATAATCGTCTCCATGCTCCAAATCCATTTTAAAGCCATTTTTAAGGCATTTCGCGCATACATGAAATGAACACATTTTTCTCCAAAACTATAACAGATGCAAGCTTGTCCTGTTTGGTGGAGATGATATTTAATAAAATAAGTAGAAATCCACTAAAAGTTTTGTTTGGTTATCTTGCAATCCCGAGATAATCGTCTCCATGCTCCAAATCCATTTTAAAGCCATTTTTAAGGCATTTCGCGCATACATGAAATGAACACATTTTTCTCCAAAACTATAACAGATGCAAGCTTGTCCTGTTTGGTGGAGATGATATTTAATAAAATAAGTAGAAATCCACTAAAAGTTTTGTTTGGTTATCTTGCAATCCCGAGATAATCGTCTCCATGCTCCAAATCCATTTTAAAGCCATTTTTAAGGCATTTCGCGCATACATGAAATGAACACATTTTTCTCCAAAACTATAACAGATGCAAGCTTGTCCTGTTTGGTGGAGATGATATTTAATAAAATAAGTAGAAATCCACTAAAAGTTTTGTTTGGTTATCTTGCAATCCTGAGATAATCGTCTCCATGCTCCAAATCCATTTTAAAGCCATTTTTAAGGCATTTCGCGCATACATGAAATGAACACATTTTTCTCCAAAACTATAACAGATGCAAGCTTGTCCTGTTTGGTGGAGATAATATTTAATAAAATAAGTAGAAATCTACTAAAAGTTTCGTTTGTTTATATTGCCATCCTGAGATAATCGTCTCCATGCTCCAAATCCATTTTAAAGCCATTTCAAAGGCATTTTGCGCATACATGAAATGAACACATTTTTCTCCAAAACTATAACACATGCAAGCTTGTCCTGTTTGGTGGAGATGATATTTAATAAAATAAGTAGAAATCCACTAAAAGTTTTGTTTGGTTATCTTGCAATCCCGAGATAATCGTCTCCATGCTCCAAATCCATTTTAAAGCCATTTTTAAGGCATTTCGCGCATACATGAAATGAACACATTTTTCTCCAAAACTATAACAGATGCAAGCTTGTCCTGTTTGGCGGAGATGATATTTAATAAAATAAGTAGAAATCCACTAAAAGTTTTGTTTGGTTATCTTGCAATCCCGAGATAATCGTCTCCATGCTCCAAATCCATTTTAAAGCCATTTTTAAGGCATTTCGCGCATACATGAAATGAACACATTTTTCTCCAAAACTATAACAGATGCAAGCTTGTCCTGTTTGGTGGAGATAATATTTAATAAAATAAGTAGAAATCTACTAAAAGTTTCGTTTGTTTATATTGCCATCCTGAGATAATCGTCTCCATGCTCCAAATCCATTTTAAAGCCATTTCAAAGGCATTTTGCGCATACATGAAATGAACACATTTTTCTCCAAAACTATAACACATGCAAGCTTGTCCTGTTTGGTGGAGATGATATTTAATAAAATAAGTAGAAATCCACTAAAAGTTTTGTTTGGTTATCTTGCAATCCCGAGATAATCGTCTCCATGCTCCAAATCCATTTTAAAGCCATTTTTAAGGCATTTCGCGCATACATGAAATGAACACATTTTTCTCCAAAACTATAACAGATGCAAGCTTGTCCTGTTTGGTGGAGATAATATTTAATAAAATAAGTAGAAATCTACTAAAAGTTTCGTTTGTTTATATTGCCATCCTGAGATAATCGTCTCCATGCTCCAAATCCATTTTAAAGCCATTTCAAAGGCATTTTGCGCATACATGAAATGAACACATTTTTCTCCAAAACTATAACACATGCAAGCTTGTCCTGTTTGGTGGAGATGATATTTAATAAAATAAGTAGAAATCCACTAAAAGTTTTGTTTGGTTATCTTGCAATCCCGAGATAATCGTCTCCATGCTCCAAATCCATTTTAAAGCCATTTTTAAGGCATTTCGCGCATACATGAAATGAACACATTTTTCTCCAAAACTATAACAGATGCAAGCTTGTCCTGTTTGGCGGAGATGATATTTAATAAAATAAGTAGAAATCCACTAAAAGTTTTGTTTGGTTATCTTGCAATCCCGAGATAATCGTCTCCATGCTCCAAATCCATTTTAAAGCCATTTTTAAGGCATTTCGCGCATACATGAAATGAACACATTTTTCTCCAAAACTATAACAGATGCAAGCTTGTCCTGTTTGGTGGAGATAATATTTAATAAAATAAGTAGAAATCTACTAAAAGTTTCGTTTGTTTATATTGCCATCCTGAGATAATCGTCTCCATGCTCCAAATCCATTTTAAAGCCATTTCAAAGGCATTTTGCGCATACATGAAATGAACACATTTTTCTCCAAAACTATAACACATGCAAGCTTGTCCTGTTTGGTGGAGATGATATTTAATAAAATAAGTAGAAATCCACTAAAAGTTTTGTTTGGTTATCTTGCAATCCCGAGATAATCGTCTCCATGCTCCAAATCCATTTTAAAGCCATTTTTAAGGCATTTCGCGCATACATGAAATGAACACATTTTTCTCCAAAACTATAACAGATGCAAGCTTGTCCTGTTTGGTGGAGATGATATTTAATAAAATAAGTAGAAATCCACTAAAAGTTTTGTTTGGTTATCTTGCAATCCCGAGATAATCGTCTCCATGCTCCAAATCCATTTTAAAGCCATTTTAAGGCATTTCGCGCATACATGAAATGAACACATTTTTCTCCAAAACTATAACAGATGCAAGCTTGTCCTGTTTGGTGGAGATAATATTTAATAAAATAAGTAGAAATCTACTAAAAGTTTCGTTTGTTTATATTGCCATCCTGAGATAATCGTCTCCATGCTCCAAATCCATTTTAAAGCCATTTCAAAGGCATTTTGCGCATACATGAAATGAACACATTTTTCTCCAAAACTATAACAGATGCAAGCTTGTCCTGTTTGGCGGAGATGATATTTAATAAAATAAGTAGAAATCCACTAAAAGTTTTGTTTGGTTATCTTGCAATCCCGAGATAATCGTCTCCATGCTCCAAATCCATTTTAAAGCCATTTTTAAGGCATTTCGCGCATACATGAAATGAACACATTTTTCTCCAAAACTATAACAGATGCAAGCTTGTCCTGTTTGGTGGAGATAATATTTAATAAAATAAGTAGAAATCTACTAAAAGTTTCGTTTGTTTATATTGCCATCCTGAGATAATCGTCTCCATGCTCCAAATCCATTTTAAAGCCATTTCAAAGGCATTTTGCGCATACATGAAATGAACACATTTTTCTCCAAAACTATAACACATGCAAGCTTGTCCTGTTTGGTGGAGATGATATTTAATAAAATAAGTAGAAATCCACTAAAAGTTTTGTTTGGTTATCTTGCAATCCCGAGATAATCGTCTCCATGCTCCAAATCCATTTTAAAGCCATTTTTAAGGCATTTCGCGCATACATGAAATGAACACATTTTTCTCCAAAACTATAACAGATGCAAGCTTGTCCTATTTGGTGGAGATGATATTTAATAAAATAAGTAGAAATCCACTAAAAGTTTTGTTTGGTTATCTTGCAATCCCGAGATAATCGTCTCCATGCTCCAAATCCATTTTAAAGCCATTTTTAAGGCATTTCGCGCATACATGAAATGAACACATTTTTCTCCAAAACTATAACAGATGCAAGCTTGTCCTGTTTGGTGGAGATGATATTTAATAAAATAAGTAGAAATCCACTAAAAGTTTTGTTTGGTTATATTGCAATCCCGAGATAATCGTCTCCATGCTCCAAATCCATTTTAAAGCCATTTTTAAGGCATTTCGCGCATACATGAAATGAACACATTTTTCTCCAAAACTATAACAGATGCAAGCTTGTCCTGTTTGGTGGAGATGATATTTAATAAAATAAGTAGAAATCCACTAAAAGTTTTGTTTGGTTATCTTGCAATCCCGAGATAATCGTCTCCATGCTCCAAATCCATTTTAAAGTCATTTTTAAGGCATTTCGCGCATACATGAAATGAACACATTTTTCTCCAAAACTATAACAGATGCAAGCTTGTCCTGTTTGGTGGAGATGATATTTAATAAAATAAGTAGAAATCCACTAAAAGTTTTGTTTGGTTATCTTGCAATCCCGAGATAATCGTCTCCATGCTCCAAATCCATTTTAAAGCCATTTTTAAGGCATTTCGCGCATACATGAAATGAACACATTTTTCTCCAAAACTATAACAGATGCAAGCTTGTCCTGTTTGGTGGAGATAATATTTAATAAAATAAGTAGAAATCTACTAAAAATTTCGTTTGTTTATATTGCCATCCTGAGATAATCGTCTCCATGCTCCAAATCCATTTTAAAGCCATTTCAAAGGCATTTTGCGCATACATGAAATGAACACATTTTTCTCCAAAACTATAACACATGCAAGCTTGTCCTGTTTGGTGGAGATGATATTTAATAAAATAAGTAGAAATCCACTAAAAGTTTTGTTTGGTTATCTTGCAATCCCGAGATAATCGTCTCCATGCTCCAAATCCATTTTAAAGCCATTTCAAAGGCATTTTGCGCATACATGAAATGAACACATTTTTCTCCAAAACTATAACACATGCAAGCTTGTCCTGTTTGGTGGAGATGATATTTAATAAAATAAGTAGAAATCCACTAAAAGTTTTGTTTGGTTATCTTGCAATCCTGAGATAATCGTCTCCATGCTCCAAATCCATTTTAAAGCCATTTTTAAGGCATTTCGCGCATACATGAAATGAACACATTTTTCTCCAAAACTATAACAGATGCAAGCTTGTCCTATTTGGTGGAGATGATATTTAATAAAATAAGTAGAAATCCACTAAAAGTTTTGTTTGGTTATCTTGCAGTCCCGAGATAATCGTCTCCATGCTCCAAATCCATTTTAAAGCCATTTTTAAGGCATTTCGCGCATACATGAAATGAACACATTTTTCTCCAAAACTATAACAGATGCAAGCTTGTCCTGTTTGGTGGAGATGATATTTAATAAAATAAGTAGAAATCCACTAAAAGTTTTGTTTGGTTATATTGCAATCCCGAGATAATCGTCTCCATGCTCCAAATCCATTTTAAAGCCATTTTTAAGGCATTTCGCGCATACATGAAATGAACACATTTTTCTCCAAAACTATAACAGATGCAAGCTTGTCCTGTTTGGCGGAGATGATATTTAATAAAATAAGTAGAAATCCACTAAAAGTTTTGTTTGGTTATCTTGCAATCCCGAGATAATCGTCTCCATGCTCCAAATCCATTTTAAAGCCATTTTTAAGGCATTTCGCGCATACATGAAATGAACACATTTTTCTCCAAAACTATAACAGATGCAAGCTTGTCCTGTTTGGTGGAGATAATATTTAATAAAATAAGTAGAAATCTACTAAAAGTTTCGTTTGTTTATATTGCCATCCTGAGATAATCGTCTCCATGCTCCAAATCCATTTTAAAGCCATTTCAAAGGCATTTTGCGCATACATGAAATGAACACATTTTTCTCCAAAACTATAACACATGCAAGCTTGTCCTGTTTGGTGGAGATGATATTTAATAAAATAAGTAGAAATCCACTAAAAGTTTTGTTTGGTTATCTTGCAATCCCGAGATAATCGTCTCCATGCTCCAAATCCATTTTAAAGCCATTTTTAAGGCATTTCGCGCATACATGAAATGAACACATTTTTCTCCAAAACTATAACAGATGCAAGCTTGTCCTGTTTGGTGGAGATGATATTTAATAAAATAAGTAGAAATCCACTAAAAGTTTTGTTTGGTTATCTTGCAATCCCGAGATAATCGTCTCCATGCTCCAAATCCATTTTAAAGCCATTTTTAAGGCATTTCGCGCATACATGAAATGAACACATTTTTCTCCAAAACTATAACAGATGCAAGCTTGTCCTGTTTGGTGGAGATGATATTTAATAAAATAAGTAGAAATCCACTAAAAGTTTTGTTTGGTTATCTTGCAATCCCGAGATAATCGTCTCCATGCTCCAAATCCATTTTAAAGCCATTTTTAAGGCATTTCGCGCATACATGAAATGAACACATTTTTCTCCAAAACTATAACAGATGCAAGCTTGTCCTGTTTGGTGGAGATGATATTTAATAAAATAAGTAGAAATCCACTAAAAGTTTTGTTTGGTTATCTTGCAATCCTGAGATAATCGTCTCCATGCTCCAAATCCATTTTAAAGCCATTTTTAAGGCATTTCGCGCATACATGAAATGAACACATTTTTCTCCAAAACTATAACAGATGCAAGCTTGTCCTGTTTGGTGGAGATAATATTTAATAAAATAAGTAGAAATCTACTAAAAGTTTCGTTTGTTTATATTGCCATCCTGAGATAATCGTCTCCATGCTCCAAATCCATTTTAAAGCCATTTCAAAGGCATTTTGCGCATACATGAAATGAACACATTTTTCTCCAAAACTATAACACATGCAAGCTTGTCCTGTTTGGTGGAGATGATATTTAATAAAATAAGTAGAAATCCACTAAAAGTTTTGTTTGGTTATCTTGCAATCCCGAGATAATCGTCTCCATGCTCCAAATCCATTTTAAAGCCATTTTTAAGGCATTTCGCGCATACATGAAATGAACACATTTTTCTCCAAAACTATAACAGATGCAAGCTTGTCCTATTTGGTGGAGATGATATTTAATAAAATAAGTAGAAATCCACTAAAAGTTTTGTTTGGTTATCTTGCAATCCCGAGATAATCGTCTCCATGCTCCAAATCCATTTTAAAGCCATTTTTAAGGCATTTCGCGCATACATGAAATGAACACATTTTTCTCCAAAACTATAACAGATGCAAGCTTGTCCTGTTTGGTGGAGATGATATTTAATAAAATAAGTAGAAATCCACTAAAAGTTTTGTTTGGTTATATTGCAATCCCGAGATAATCGTCTCCATGCTCCAAATCCATTTTAAAGCCATTTTTAAGGCATTTCGCGCATACATGAAATGAACACATTTTTCTCCAAAACTATAACAGATGCAAGCTTGTCCTGTTTGGTGGAGATGATATTTAATAAAATAAGTAGAAATCCACTAAAAGTTTTGTTTGGTTATCTTGCAATCCCGAGATAATCGTCTCCATGCTCCAAATCCATTTTAAAGTCATTTTTAAGGCATTTCGCGCATACATGAAATGAACACATTTTTCTCCAAAACTATAACAGATGCAAGCTTGTCCTGTTTGGTGGAGATGATATTTAATAAAATAAGTAGAAATCCACTAAAAGTTTTGTTTGGTTATCTTGCAATCCCGAGATAATCGTCTCCATGCTCCAAATCCATTTTAAAGCCATTTTTAAGGCATTTCGCGCATACATGAAATGAACACATTTTTCTCCAAAACTATAACAGATGCAAGCTTGTCCTGTTTGGTGGAGATAATATTTAATAAAATAAGTAGAAATCTACTAAAAATTTCGTTTGTTTATATTGCCATCCTGAGATAATCGTCTCCATGCTCCAAATCCATTTTAAAGCCATTTCAAAGGCATTTTGCGCATACATGAAATGAACACATTTTTCTCCAAAACTATAACACATGCAAGCTTGTCCTGTTTGGTGGAGATGATATTTAATAAAATAAGTAGAAATCCACTAAAAGTTTTGTTTGGTTATCTTGCAATCCCGAGATAATCGTCTCCATGCTCCAAATCCATTTTAAAGCCATTTCAAAGGCATTTTGCGCATACATGAAATGAACACATTTTTCTCCAAAACTATAACACATGCAAGCTTGTCCTGTTTGGTGGAGATGATATTTAATAAAATAAGTAGAAATCCACTAAAAGTTTTGTTTGGTTATCTTGCAATCCTGAGATAATCGTCTCCATGCTCCAAATCCATTTTAAAGCCATTTTTAAGGCATTTCGCGCATACATGAAATGAACACATTTTTCTCCAAAACTATAACAGATGCAAGCTTGTCCTATTTGGTGGAGATGATATTTAATAAAATAAGTAGAAATCCACTAAAAGTTTTGTTTGGTTATCTTGCAGTCCCGAGATAATCGTCTCCATGCTCCAAATCCATTTTAAAGCCATTTTTAAGGCATTTCGCGCATACATGAAATGAACACATTTTTCTCCAAAACTATAACAGATGCAAGCTTGTCCTGTTTGGTGGAGATGATATTTAATAAAATAAGTAGAAATCCACTAAAAGTTTTGTTTGGTTATATTGCAATCCCGAGATAATCGTCTCCATGCTCCAAATCCATTTTAAAGCCATTTTTAAGGCATTTCGCGCATACATGAAATGAACACATTTTTCTCCAAAACTATAACAGATGCAAGCTTGTCCTGTTTGGCGGAGATGATATTTAATAAAATAAGTAGAAATCCACTAAAAGTTTTGTTTGGTTATCTTGCAATCCCGAGATAATCGTCTCCATGCTCCAAATCCATTTTAAAGCCATTTTTAAGGCATTTCGCGCATACATGAAATGAACACATTTTTCTCCAAAACTATAACAGATGCAAGCTTGTCCTGTTTGGTGGAGATAATATTTAATAAAATAAGTAGAAATCTACTAAAAGTTTCGTTTGTTTATATTGCCATCCTGAGATAATCGTCTCCATGCTCCAAATCCATTTTAAAGCCATTTCAAAGGCATTTTGCGCATACATGAAATGAACACATTTTTCTCCAAAACTATAACACATGCAAGCTTGTCCTGTTTGGTGGAGATGATATTTAATAAAATAAGTAGAAATCCACTAAAAGTTTTGTTTGGTTATCTTGCAATCCCGAGATAATCGTCTCCATGCTCCAAATCCATTTTAAAGCCATTTTTAAGGCATTTCGCGCATACATGAAATGAACACATTTTTCTCCAAAACTATAACAGATGCAAGCTTGTCCTGTTTGGTGGAGATGATATTTAATAAAATAAGTAGAAATCCACTAAAAGTTTTGTTTGGTTATCTTGCAATCCCGAGATAATCGTCTCCATGCTCCAAATCCATTTTAAAGCCATTTTTAAGGCATTTCGCGCATACATGAAATGAACACATTTTTCTCCAAAACTATAACAGATGCAAGCTTGTCCTGTTTGGTGGAGATGATATTTAATAAAATAAGTAGAAATCCACTAAAAGTTTTGTTTGGTTATCTTGCAATCCCGAGATAATCGTCTCCATGCTCCAAATCCATTTTAAAGCCATTTTTAAGGCATTTCGCGCATACATGAAATGAACACATTTTTCTCCAAAACTATAACAGATGCAAGCTTGTCCTGTTTGGTGGAGATGATATTTAATAAAATAAGTAGAAATCCACTAAAAGTTTTGTTTGGTTATCTTGCAATCCTGAGATAATCGTCTCCATGCTCCAAATCCATTTTAAAGCCATTTTTAAGGCATTTCGCGCATACATGAAATGAACACATTTTTCTCCAAAACTATAACAGATGCAAGCTTGTCCTGTTTGGTGGAGATAATATTTAATAAAATAAGTAGAAATCTACTAAAAGTTTCGTTTGTTTATATTGCCATCCTGAGATAATCGTCTCCATGCTCCAAATCCATTTTAAAGCCATTTCAAAGGCATTTTGCGCATACATGAAATGAACACATTTTTCTCCAAAACTATAACACATGCAAGCTTGTCCTGTTTGGTGGAGATGATATTTAATAAAATAAGTAGAAATCCACTAAAAGTTTTGTTTGGTTATCTTGCAATCCCGAGATAATCGTCTCCATGCTCCAAATCCATTTTAAAGCCATTTTTAAGGCATTTCGCGCATACATGAAATGAACACATTTTTCTCCAAAACTATAACAGATGCAAGCTTGTCCTGTTTGGTGGAGATGATATTTAATAAAATAAGTAGAAATCCACTAAAAGTTTTGTTTGGTTATCTTGCAATCCCGAGATAATCGTCTCCATGCTCCAAATCCATTTTAAAGCCATTTTTAAGGCATTTCGCGCATACATGAAATGAACACATTTTTCTCCAAAACTATAACAGATGCAAGCTTGTCCTGTTTGGTGGAGATAATATTTAATAAAATAAGTAGAAATCTACTAAAAGTTTCGTTTGTTTATATTGCCATCCTGAGATAATCGTCTCCATGCTCCAAATCCATTTTAAAGCCATTTCAAAGGCGTTTTGCGCATACATGAAATGAACACATTTTTCTCCAAAACTATAACACATGCAAGCTTGTCCTGTTTGGTGGAGATGATATTTAATAAAATAAGTAGAAATCCACTAAAAGTTTTGTTTGGTTATCTTGCAATCCCGAGATAATCGTCTCCATGCTCCAAATCCATTTTAAAGCCATTTCAAAGGCATTTTGCGCATACATGAAATGAACACATTTTTCTCCAAAACTATAACACATGCAAGCTTGTCCTGTTTGGTGGAGATGATATTTAATAAAATAAGTAGAAATCCACTAAAAGTTTTGTTTGGTTATCTTGCAATCCCGAGATAATCGTCTCCATGCTCCAAATCCATTTTAAAGCCATTTTTAAGGCATTTCGCGCATACATGAAATGAACACATTTTTCTCCAAAACTATAACAGATGCAAGCTTGTCCTGTTTGGTGGAGATGATATTTAATAAAATAGGTAGAAATCCACTAAAAGTTTTGTTTGGTTATCTTGCAATCCCGAGATAATCGTCTCCATGCTCCAAATCCATTTTAAAGCCATTTTTAAGGCATTTCGCGCATACATGAAATGAACACATTTTTCTCCAAAACTATAACAGATGCAAGCTTGTCCTGTTTGGTGGAGATGATATTTAATAAAATAAGTAGAAATCCACTAAAAGTTTTGTTTGGTTATCTTGCAATCCCGAGATAATCGTCTCCATGCTCCAAATCCATTTTAAAGTCATTTTTAAGGCATTTCGCGCATACATGAAATGAACACATTTTTCTCCAAAACTATAACAGATGCAAGCTTGTCCTGTTTGGTGGAGATGATATTTAATAAAATAAGTAGAAATCCACTAAAAGTTTTGTTTGGTTATCTTGCAATCCCGAGATAATCGTCTCCATGCTCCAAATCCATTTTAAAGCCATTTTTAAGGCATTTCGCGCATACATGAAATGAACACATTTTTCTCCAAAACTATAACAGATGCAAGCTTGTCCTGTTTGGTGGAGATAATATTTAATAAAATAAGTAGAAATCTACTAAAAATTTCGTTTGTTTATATTGCCATCCTGAGATAATCGTCTCCATGCTCCAAATCCATTTTAAAGCCATTTCAAAGGCATTTTGCGCATACATGAAATGAACACATTTTTCTCCAAAACTATAACACATGCAAGCTTGTCCTGTTTGGTGGAGATGATATTTAATAAAATAAGTAGAAATCCACTAAAAGTTTTGTTTGGTTATCTTGCAATCCCGAGATAATCGTCTCCATGCTCCAAATCCATTTTAAAGCCATTTCAAAGGCATTTTGCGCATACATGAAATGAACACATTTTTCTCCAAAACTATAACACATGCAAGCTTGTCCTGTTTGGTGGAGATGATATTTAATAAAATAAGTAGAAATCCACTAAAAGTTTTGTTTGGTTATCTTGCAATCCTGAGATAATCGTCTCCATGCTCCAAATCCATTTTAAAGCCATTTTTAAGGCATTTCGCGCATACATGAAATGAACACATTTTTCTCCAAAACTATAACAGATGCAAGCTTGTCCTATTTGGTGGAGATGATATTTAATAAAATAAGTAGAAATCCACTAAAAGTTTTGTTTGGTTATCTTGCAGTCCCGAGATAATCGTCTCCATGCTCCAAATCCATTTTAAAGCCATTTTTAAGGCATTTCGCGCATACATGAAATGAACACATTTTTCTCCAAAACTATAACAGATGCAAGCTTGTCCTGTTTGGTGGAGATGATATTTAATAAAATAAGTAGAAATCCACTAAAAGTTTTGTTTGGTTATATTGCAATCCCGAGATAATCGTCTCCATGCTCCAAATCCATTTTAAAGCCATTTTTAAGGCATTTCGCGCATACATGAAATGAACACATTTTTCTCCAAAACTATAACAGATGCAAGCTTGTCCTGTTTGGCGGAGATGATATTTAATAAAATAAGTAGAAATCCACTAAAAGTTTTGTTTGGTTATCTTGCAATCCCGAGATAATCGTCTCCATGCTCCAAATCCATTTTAAAGCCATTTTTAAGGCATTTCGCGCATACATGAAATGAACACATTTTTCTCCAAAACTATAACAGATGCAAGCTTGTCCTGTTTGGTGGAGATAATATTTAATAAAATAAGTAGAAATCTACTAAAAGTTTCGTTTGTTTATATTGCCATCCTGAGATAATCGTCTCCATGCTCCAAATCCATTTTAAAGCCATTTCAAAGGCATTTTGCGCATACATGAAATGAACACATTTTTCTCCAAAACTATAACACATGCAAGCTTGTCCTGTTTGGTGGAGATGATATTTAATAAAATAAGTAGAAATCCACTAAAAGTTTTGTTTGGTTATCTTGCAATCCCGAGATAATCGTCTCCATGCTCCAAATCCATTTTAAAGCCATTTTTAAGGCATTTCGCGCATACATGAAATGAACACATTTTTCTCCAAAACTATAACAGATGCAAGCTTGTCCTGTTTGGTGGAGATGATATTTAATAAAATAAGTAGAAATCCACTAAAAGTTTTGTTTGGTTATCTTGCAATCCCGAGATAATCGTCTCCATGCTCCAAATCCATTTTAAAGCCATTTTTAAGGCATTTCGCGCATACATGAAATGAACACATTTTTCTCCAAAACTATAACAGATGCAAGCTTGTCCTGTTTGGTGGAGATGATATTTAATAAAATAAGTAGAAATCCACTAAAAGTTTTGTTTGGTTATCTTGCAATCCCGAGATAATCGTCTCCATGCTCCAAATCCATTTTAAAGCCATTTTTAAGGCATTTCGCGCATACATGAAATGAACACATTTTTCTCCAAAACTATAACAGATGCAAGCTTGTCCTGTTTGGTGGAGATGATATTTAATAAAATAAGTAGAAATCCACTAAAAGTTTTGTTTGGTTATCTTGCAATCCTGAGATAATCGTCTCCATGCTCCAAATCCATTTTAAAGCCATTTTTAAGGCATTTCGCGCATACATGAAATGAACACATTTTTCTCCAAAACTATAACAGATGCAAGCTTGTCCTGTTTGGTGGAGATAATATTTAATAAAATAAGTAGAAATCTACTAAAAGTTTCGTTTGTTTATATTGCCATCCTGAGATAATCGTCTCCATGCTCCAAATCCATTTTAAAGCCATTTCAAAGGCATTTTGCGCATACATGAAATGAACACATTTTTCTCCAAAACTATAACACATGCAAGCTTGTCCTGTTTGGTGGAGATGATATTTAATAAAATAAGTAGAAATCCACTAAAAGTTTTGTTTGGTTATCTTGCAATCCCGAGATAATCGTCTCCATGCTCCAAATCCATTTTAAAGCCATTTTTAAGGCATTTCGCGCATACATGAAATGAACACATTTTTCTCCAAAACTATAACAGATGCAAGCTTGTCCTGTTTGGTGGAGATGATATTTAATAAAATAAGTAGAAATCCACTAAAAGTTTTGTTTGGTTATCTTGCAATCCCGAGATAATCGTCTCCATGCTCCAAATCCATTTTAAAGCCATTTTTAAGGCATTTCGCGCATACATGAAATGAACACATTTTTCTCCAAAACTATAACAGATGCAAGCTTGTCCTGTTTGGTGGAGATAATATTTAATAAAATAAGTAGAAATCTACTAAAAGTTTCGTTTGTTTATATTGCCATCCTGAGATAATCGTCTCCATGCTCCAAATCCATTTTAAAGCCATTTCAAAGGCGTTTTGCGCATACATGAAATGAACACATTTTTCTCCAAAACTATAACACATGCAAGCTTGTCCTGTTTGGTGGAGATGATATTTAATAAAATAAGTAGAAATCCACTAAAAGTTTTGTTTGGTTATCTTGCAATCCCGAGATAATCGTCTCCATGCTCCAAATCCATTTTAAAGCCATTTCAAAGGCATTTTGCGCATACATGAAATGAACACATTTTTCTCCAAAACTATAACACATGCAAGCTTGTCCTGTTTGGTGGAGATGATATTTAATAAAATAAGTAGAAATCCACTAAAAGTTTTGTTTGGTTATCTTGCAATCCCGAGATAATCGTCTCCATGCTCCAAATCCATTTTAAAGCCATTTTTAAGGCATTTCGCGCATACATGAAATGAACACATTTTTCTCCAAAACTATAACAGATGCAAGCTTGTCCTGTTTGGTGGAGATGATATTTAATAAAATAGGTAGAAATCCACTAAAAGTTTTGTTTGGTTATCTTGCAATCCCGAGATAATCGTCTCCATGCTCCAAATCCATTTTAAAGCCATTTTTAAGGCATTTCGCGCATACATGAAATGAACACATTTTTCTCCAAAACTATAACAGATGCAAGCTTGTCCTGTTTGGTGGAGATGATATTTAATAAAATAAGTAGAAATCCACTAAAAGTTTTGTTTGGTTATCTTGCAATCCCGAGATAATCGTCTCCATGCTCCAAATCCATTTTAAAGCCATTTTTAAGGCATTTCGCGCATACATGAAATGAACACATTTTTCTCCAAAACTATAACAGATGCAAGCTTGTCCTGTTTGGCGGAGATGATATTTAATAAAATAAGTAGAAATCCACTAAAAGTTTTGTTTGGTTATCTTGCAATCCCGAGATAATCGTCTCCATGCTCCAAATCCATTTTAAAGCCATTTTAAGGCATTTCGCGCATACATGAAATGAACACATTTTTCTCCAAAACTATAACAGATGCAAGCTTGTCCTGTTTGGTGGAGATAATATTTAATAAAATAAGTAGAAATCTACTAAAAGTTTCGTTTGTTTATATTGCCATCCTGAGATAATCGTCTCCATGCTCCAAATCCATTTTAAAGCCATTTCAAAGGCATTTTGCGCATACATGAAATGAACACATTTTTCTCCAAAACTATAACACATGCAAGCTTGTCCTGTTTGGTGGAGATGATATTTAATAAAATTAGTAGAAATCCACTAAAAGTTTTGTTTGGTTATCTTGCAATCCCGAGATAATCGTCTCCATGCTCCAAATCCATTTTAAAGCCATTTTTAAGGCATTTCTCGCATACATGAAATGAACACATTTTTCTCCAAAACTATAACAGATGCAAGCTTGTCCTGTTTGGCGGAGATGATATTTAATAAAATAAGTAGAAATCCACTAAAAGTTTTGTTTGGTTATCTTGCAATCCCGAGATAATCGTCTCCATGCTCCAAATCCATTTTAAAGCCATTTTTAAGGCATTTCGCGCATACATGAAATGAACACATTTTTCTCCAAAACTATAACAGATGCAAGCTTGTCCTGTTTGGTGGAGATAATATTTAATAAAATAAGTAGAAATCTACTAAAAGTTTCGTTTGTTTATATTGCCATCCTGAGATAATCGTCTCCATGCTCCAAATCCATTTTAAAGCCATTTCAAAGGCATTTTGCGCATACATGAAATGAACACATTTTTCTCCAAAACTATAACACATGCAAGCTTGTCCTGTTTGGTGGAGATGATATTTAATAAAATAAGTAGAAATCCACTAAAAGTTTTGTTTGGTTATCTTGCAATCCCGAGATAATCGTCTCCATGCTCCAAATCCATTTTAAAGCCATTTTTAAGGCATTTCGCGCATACATGAAATGAACACATTTTTCTCCAAAACTATAACAGATGCAAGCTTGTCCTATTTGGTGGAGATGATATTTAATAAAATAAGTAGAAATCCACTAAAAGTTTTGTTTGGTTATCTTGCAATCCCGAGATAATCGTCTCCATGCTCCAAATCCATTTTAAAGCCATTTTTAAGGCATTTTGCGCATACATGAAATGAACACATTTTTCTCCAAAACTATAACAGATGCAAGCTTGTCCTGTTTGGTGGAGATGATATTTAATAAAATAAGTAGAAATCCACTAAAAGTTTTGTTTGGTTATATTGCAATCCCGAGATAATCGTCTCCATGCTCCAAATCCATTTTAAAGCCATTTTTAAGGCATTTCGCGCATACATGAAATGAACACATTTTTCTCCAAAACTATAACAGATGCAAGCTTGTCCTGTTTGGCGGAGATGATATTTAATAAAATAAGTAGAAATCCACTAAAAGTTTTGTTTGGTTATCTTGCAATCCCGAGATAATCGTCTCCATGCTCCAAATCCATTTTAAAGCCATTTTTAAGGCATTTCGCGCATACATGAAATGAACACATTTTTCTCCAAAACTATAACAGATGCAAGCTTGTCCTGTTTGGTGGAGATAATATTTAATAAAATAAGTAGAAATCTACTAAAAGTTTCGTTTGTTTATATTGCCATCCTGAGATAATCGTCTCCATGCTCCAAATCCATTTTAAAGCCATTTCAAAGGCATTTTGCGCATACATGAAATGAACACATTTTTCTCCAAAACTATAACACATGCAAGCTTGTCCTGTTTGGTGGAGATGATATTTAATAAAATAAGTAGAAATCCACTAAAAGTTTTGTTTGGTTATCTTGCAATCCCGAGATAATCGTCTCCATGCTCCAAATCCATTTTAAAGCCATTTTTAAGGCATTTCGCGCATACATGAAATGAACACATTTTTCTCCAAAACTATAACAGATGCAAGCTTGTCCTGTTTGGTGGAGATGATATTTAATAAAATAAGTAGAAATCCACTAAAAGTTTTGTTTGGTTATCTTGCAATCCCGAGATAATCGTCTCCATGCTCCAAATCCATTTTAAAGCCATTTTTAAGGCATTTCGCGCATACATGAAATGAACACATTTTTCTCCAAAACTATAACAGATGCAAGCTTGTCCTGTTTGGTGGAGATGATATTTAATAAAATAAGTAGAAATCCACTAAAAGTTTTGTTTGGTTATCTTGCAATCCCGAGATAATCGTCTCCATGCTCCAAATCCATTTTAAAGCCATTTTTAAGGCATTTCGCGCATACATGAAATGAACACATTTTTCTCCAAAACTATAACAGATGCAAGCTTGTCCTGTTTGGTGGAGATGATATTTAATAAAATAAGTAGAAATCCACTAAAAGTTTTGTTTGGTTATCTTGCAATCCTGAGATAATCGTCTCCATGCTCCAAATCCATTTTAAAGCCATTTTTAAGGCATTTCGCGCATACATGAAATGAACACATTTTTCTCCAAAACTATAACAGATGCAAGCTTGTCCTGTTTGGTGGAGATAATATTTAATAAAATAAGTAGAAATCTACTAAAAGTTTCGTTTGTTTATATTGCCATCCTGAGATAATCGTCTCCATGCTCCAAATCCATTTTAAAGCCATTTCAAAGGCATTTTGCGCATACATGAAATGAACACATTTTTCTCCAAAACTATAACACATGCAAGCTTGTCCTGTTTGGTGGAGATGATATTTAATAAAATAAGTAGAAATCCACTAAAAGTTTTGTTTGGTTATCTTGCAATCCCGAGATAATCGTCTCCATGCTCCAAATCCATTTTAAAGCCATTTTTAAGGCATTTCGCGCATACATGAAATGAACACATTTTTCTCCAAAACTATAACAGATGCAAGCTTGTCCTGTTTGGTGGAGATGATATTTAATAAAATAAGTAGAAATCCACTAAAAGTTTTGTTTGGTTATCTTGCAATCCCGAGATAATCGTCTCCATGCTCCAAATCCATTTTAAAGCCATTTTTAAGGCATTGCGCGCATACATGAAATGAACACATTTTTCTCCAAAACTATAACAGATGCAAGCTTGTCCTGTTTGGTGGAGATAATATTTAATAAAATAAGTAGAAATCTACTAAAAGTTTCGTTTGTTTATATTGCCATCCTGAGATAATCGTCTCCATGCTCCAAATCCATTTTAAAGCCATTTCAAAGGCATTTTGCGCATACATGAAATGAACACATTTTTCTCCAAAACTATAACACATGCAAGCTTGTCCTGTTTGGTGGAGATGATATTTAATAAAATAAGTAGAAATCCACTAAAAGTTTTGTTTGGTTATCTTGCAATCCCGAGATAATCGTCTCCATGCTCCAAATCCATTTTAAAGCCATTTCAAAGGCATTTTGCGCATACATGAAATGAACACATTTTTCTCCAAAACTATAACACATGCAAGCTTGTCCTGTTTGGTGGAGATGATATTTAATAAAATAAGTAGAAATCCACTAAAAGTTTTGTTTGGTTATCTTGCAATCCCGAGATAATCGTCTCCATGCTCCAAATCCATTTTAAAGCCATTTTTAAGGCATTTCGCGCATACATGAAATGAACACATTTTTCTCCAAAACTATAACAGATGCAAGCTTGTCCTGTTTGGTGGAGATGATATTTAATAAAATAAGTAGAAATCCACTAAAAGTTTTGTTTGGTTATCTTGCAATCCCGAGATAATCGTCTCCATGCTCCAAATCCATTTTAAAGCCATTTTTAAGGCATTTCGCGCATACATGAAATGAACACATTTTTCTCCAAAACTATAACAGATGCAAGCTTGTCCTGTTTGGTGGAGATGATATTTAATAAAATAAGTAGAAATCCACTAAAAGTTTTGTTTGGTTATCTTGCAATCCCGAGATAATCGTCTCCATGCTCCAAATCCATTTTAAAGCCATTTTAAGGCATTTCGCGCATACATGAAATGAACACATTTTTCTCCAAAACTATAACAGATGCAAGCTTGTCCTGTTTGGTGGAGATAATATTTAATAAAATAAGTAGAAATCTACTAAAAGTTTCGTTTGTTTATATTGCCATCCTGAGATAATCGTCTCCATGCTCCAAATCCATTTTAAAGCCATTTCAAAGGCATTTTGCGCATACATGAAATGAACACATTTTTCTCCAAAACTATAACACATGCAAGCTTGTCCTGTTTGGTGGAGATGATATTTAATAAAATAAGTAGAAATCCACTAAAAGTTTTGTTTGGTTATCTTGCAATCCCGAGATAATCGTCTCCATGCTCCAAATCCATTTTAAAGCCATTTTTAAGGCATTTCGCGCATACATGAAATGAACACATTTTTCTCCAAAACTATAACAGATGCAAGCTTGTCCTGTTTGGTGGAGATGATATTTAATAAAATAAGTAGAAATCCACTAAAAGTTTTGTTTGGTTATCTTGCAATCCCAAGATAATCGTCTCCATGCTCCAAATCCATTTTAAAGCCATTTTTAAGGCATTTCGCGCATACATGAAATGAACACATTTTTCTCCAAAACTATAACAGATGCAAGCTTGTCCTGTTTGGTGGAGATAATATTTAATAAAATAAGTAGAAATCTACTAAAAGTTTCGTTTGTTTATATTGCCATCCTGAGATAATCGTCTCCATGCTCCAAATCCATTTTAAAGCCATTTCAAAGGCATTTTGCGCATACATGAAATGAACACATTTTTCTCCAAAACTATAACACATGCAAGCTTGTCCTGTTTGGTGGAGATGATATTTAATAAAATAAGTAGAAATCCACTAAAAGTTTTGTTTGGTTATCTTGCAATCCCGAGATAATCGTCTCCACGCTCCAAATCCATTTTAAAGCCATTTTTAAGGCATTTCGCGCATACATAAAATGAACACATTTTTCTCCAAAACTATAACAGATGCAAGCTTGTCCTGTTTGGTGGAGATGATATTTAATAAAATAAGTAGAAATCCACTAAAAGTTTTGTTTGGTTATCTTGCAATCCCGAGATAATCGTCTCCATGCTCCAAATCCATTTTAAAGCCATTTTTAAGGCATTTCGCGCATACATGAAATGAACACATTTTTCTCCAAAACTATAACAGATGCAAGCTTGTTCTGTTTGGTGGAGATAATATTTAATAAAATAAGTAGAAATCTACTAAAAGTTTCGTTTGTTTATATTGCCATCCTGAGATAATCGTCTCCATGCTCCAAATCCATTTTAAAGCCATTTCAAAGGCATTTTGCGCATACATGAAATGAACACATTTTTCTCCAAAACTATAACACATGCAAGTTTGTCCTGTTTGGTGGAGATGATATTTAATAAAATAAGTAGAAATCCACTAAAAGTTTTGTTTGGTTATCTTGCAATCCCGAGATAATCGTCTCCATGCTCCAAATCCATTTTAAAGCCATTTTTAAGGCATTTCGCGCATACATGAAATGAACACATTTTTCTCCAAAACTATAACAGATGCAAGCTTGTCCTGTTTGGTGGAGATGATATTTAATAAAATAAGTAGAAATCTACTAAAAGTTTCGTTTGTTTATATTGCCATCCTGAGATAATCGTCTCCATGCTCCAAATCCATTTTAAAGCCATTTCAAAGGCATTTTGCGCATACATGAAATGAACACATTTTTCTCCAAAACTATAACACATGCAAACTTGTCCTGTTTGGTGGAGATGATATTTAATAAAATAAGTAGAAATCCACTAAAAGTTTTGTTTGGTTATCTTGCAATCCCGAGATAATCGTCTCCATGCACCAAATCTATTTTAAAGCCATTTTTAAGGCATTTCGCGCATACATGAAATGAACACATTTTTCTCCAAAACTATAACAGATGCAAGCTTGTCCTGTTTGGTGGAGATGATATTTAATAAAATAAGTAGAAATCCACTAAAAGTTTTGTTTGGTTATCTTGCAATCCCGAGATAATCGTCTCCATGCTCCAAATCCATTTTAAAGCCATTTTTAAGGCATTTCGCGCATACATGAAATGAACACATTTTTCTCCAAAACTATAACAGATGCAAGCTTGTCCTGTTTGGTGGAGATGATATTTAATAAAATAAGTAGAAATCCACTAAAAGTTTTGTTTGGTTATCTTGCAATCCCGAGATAATCGTCTCCATGCTCCAAATCCATTTTAAAGCCATTTTTAAGGCATTTCGCGCATACATGAAATGAACACATTTTTCTCCAAAACTATAACAGATGCAAGCTTGTCCTGTTTGGTGGAGATGATATTTAATAAAATAAGTAGAAATCCACTAAAAGTTTTGTTTGGTTATCTTGCAATCCCGAGATAATCGTCTCCATGCTCCAAATCCATTTTAAAGTCATTTTTAAGGCATTTCGCGCATACATGAAATGAACACATTTTTCTCCAAAACTATAACAGATGCAAGCTTGTCCTGTTTGGTGGAGATGATATTTAATAAAATAAGTAGAAATCCACTAAAAGTTTTGTTTGGTTATCTTGCAATCCCGAGATAATCGTCTCCATGCTCCAAATCCATTTTAAAGCCATTTTTAAGGCATTTCGCGCATACATGAAATGAACACATTTTTCTCCAAAACTATAACAGATGCAAGCTTGTCCTGTTTGGTGGAGATAATATTTAATAAAATAAGTAGAAATCTACTAAAAGTTTCGTTTGTTTATATTGCCATCCTGAGATAATCGTCTCCATGCTCCAAATCCATTTTAAAGCCATTTCAAGGGCATTTTGCGCATACATGAAATGAACACATTTTTCTCCAAAACTATAACACATGCAAGCTTGTCCTGTTTGGTGGAGATGATATTTAATAAAATAAGTAGAAATCCACTAAAAGTTTTGTTTGGTTATCTTGCAATCCCGAGATAATCGTCTCCATGCTCCAAATCCATTTTAAAGCCATTTTTAAGGCATTTCGCGCATACATGAAATGAACACATTTTTCTCCAAAACTATAACAGATGCAAGCTTGTCCTGTTTGGTGGAGATGATATTTAATAAAATAAGTAGAAATCCACTAAAAGTTTTGTTTGGTTATCTTGCAATCCCGAGATAATCGTCTCCATGCTCCAAATCCATTTTAAAGCCATTTTTAAGGCATTTCGCGCATACATGAAATGAACACATTTTTCTCCAAAACTATAACAGATGCAAGCTTGTCCTGTTTGGCGGAGATGATATTTAATAAAATAAGTAGAAATCCACTAAAAGTTTTGTTTGGTTATCTTGCAATCCCGAGATAATCGTCTCCATGCTCCAAATCCATTTTAAAGCCATTTTTAAGGCATTTCGCGCATACATGAAATGAACACATTTTTCTCCAAAACTATAACAGATGCAAGCTTGTCCTGTTTGGTGGAGATAATATTTAATAAAATAAGTAGAAATCTACTAAAAGTTTCGTTTGTTTATATTGCCATCCTGAGATAATCGTCTCCATGCTCCAAATCCATTTTAAAGCCATTTCAAAGGCATTTTGCGCATACATGAAATGAACACATTTTTCTCCAAAACTATAACACATGCAAGCTTGTCCTGTTTGGTGGAGATGATATTTAATAAAATAAGTAGAAATCCACTAAAAGTTTTGTTTGGTTATCTTGCAATCCCGAGATAATCGTCTCCATGCTCCAAATCCATTTTAAAGCCATTTTTAAGGCATTTCGCGCATACATGAAATGAACACATTTTTCTCCAAAACTATAACAGATGCAAGCTTGTCCTGTTTGGCGGAGATGATATTTAATAAAATAAGTAGAAATCCACTAAAAGTTTTGTTTGGTTATCTTGCAATCCCGAGATAATCGTCTCCATGCTCCAAATCCATTTTAAAGCCATTTTTAAGGCATTTCGCGCATACATGAAATGAACACATTTTTCTCCAAAACTATAACAGATGCAAGCTTGTCCTGTTTGGTGGAGATAATATTTAATAAAATAAGTAGAAATCTACTAAAAGTTTCGTTTGTTTATATTGCCATCCTGAGATAATCGTCTCCATGCTCCAAATCCATTTTAAAGCCATTTCAAAGGCATTTTGCGCATACATGAAATGAACACATTTTTCTCCAAAACTATAACACATGCAAGCTTGTCCTGTTTGGTGGAGATGATATTTAATAAAATAAGTAGAAATCCACTAAAAGTTTTGTTTGGTTATCTTGCAATCCCGAGATAATCGTCTCCATGCTCCAAATCCATTTTAAAGCCATTTTTAAGGCATTTCGCGCATACATGAAATGAACACATTTTTCTCCAAAACTATAACAGATGCAAGCTTGTCCTGTTTGGTGGAGATGATATTTAATAAAATAAGTAGAAATCCACTAAAAGTTTTGTTTGGTTATCTTGCAATCCCGAGATAATCGTCTCCATGCTCCAAATCCATTTTAAAGCCATTTTTAAGGCATTTCGCGCATACATGAAATGAACACATTTTTCTCCAAAACTATAACAGATGCAAGCTTGTCCTGTTTGGTGGAGATGATATTTAATAAAATAAGTAGAAATCCACTAAAAGTTTTGTTTGGTTATCTTGCAATCCCGAGATAATCGTCTCCATGCTCCAAATCCATTTTAAAGCCATTTTTAAGGCATTTCGCGCATACATGAAATGAACACATTTTTCTCCAAAACTATAACAGATGCAAGCTTGTCCTGTTTGGTGGAGATGATATTTAATAAAATAAGTAGAAATCCACTAAAAGTTTTGTTTGGTTATCTTGCAATCCTGAGATAATCGTCTCCATGCTCCAAATCCATTTTAAAGCCATTTTTAAGGCATTTCGCGCATACATGAAATGAACACATTTTTCTCCAAAACTATAACAGATGCAAGCTTGTCCTGTTTGGTGGAGATAATATTTAATAAAATAAGTAGAAATCTACTAAAAGTTTCGTTTGTTTATATTGCCATCCTGAGATAATCGTCTCCATGCTCCAAATCCATTTTAAAGCCATTTCAAAGGCATTTTGCGCATACATGAAATGAACACATTTTTCTCCAAAACTATAACACATGCAAGCTTGTCCTGTTTGGTGGAGATGATATTTAATAAAATAAGTAGAAATCCACTAAAAGTTTTGTTTGGTTATCTTGCAATCCCGAGATAATCGTCTCCATGCTCCAAATCCATTTTAAAGCCATTTTTAAGGCATTTCGCGCATACATGAAATGAACACATTTTTCTCCAAAACTATAACAGATGCAAGCTTGTCCTGTTTGGTGGAGATGATATTTAATAAAATAAGTAGAAATCCACTAAAAGTTTTGTTTGGTTATCTTGCAATCCCGAGATAATCGTCTCCATGCTCCAAATCCATTTTAAAGCCATTTTTAAGGCATTGCGCGCATACATGAAATGAACACATTTTTCTCCAAAACTATAACAGATGCAAGCTTGTCCTGTTTGGTGGAGATAATATTTAATAAAATAAGTAGAAATCTACTAAAAGTTTCGTTTGTTTATATTGCCATCCTGAGATAATCGTCTCCATGCTCCAAATCCATTTTAAAGCCATTTCAAAGGCATTTTGCGCATACATGAAATGAACACATTTTTCTCCAAAACTATAACACATGCAAGCTTGTCCTGTTTGGTGGAGATGATATTTAATAAAATAAGTAGAAATCCACTAAAAGTTTTGTTTGGTTATCTTGCAATCCCGAGATAATCGTCTCCATGCTCCAAATCCATTTTAAAGCCATTTCAAAGGCATTTTGCGCATACATGAAATGAACACATTTTTCTCCAAAACTATAACACATGCAAGCTTGTCCTGTTTGGTGGAGATGATATTTAATAAAATAAGTAGAAATCCACTAAAAGTTTTGTTTGGTTATCTTGCAATCCCGAGATAATCGTCTCCATGCTCCAAATCCATTTTAAAGCCATTTTTAAGGCATTTCGCGCATACATGAAATGAACACATTTTTCTCCAAAACTATAACAGATGCAAGCTTGTCCTGTTTGGTGGAGATGATATTTAATAAAATAAGTAGAAATCCACTAAAAGTTTTGTTTGGTTATCTTGCAATCCCGAGATAATCGTCTCCATGCTCCAAATCCATTTTAAAGCCATTTTTAAGGCATTTCGCGCATACATGAAATGAACACATTTTTCTCCAAAACTATAACAGATGCAAGCTTGTCCTGTTTGGTGGAGATGATATTTAATAAAATAAGTAGAAATCCACTAAAAGTTTTGTTTGGTTATCTTGCAATCCCGAGATAATCGTCTCCATGCTCCAAATCCATTTTAAAGCCATTTTAAGGCATTTCGCGCATACATGAAATGAACACATTTTTCTCCAAAACTATAACAGATGCAAGCTTGTCCTGTTTGGTGGAGATAATATTTAATAAAATAAGTAGAAATCTACTAAAAGTTTCGTTTGTTTATATTGCCATCCTGAGATAATCGTCTCCATGCTCCAAATCCATTTTAAAGCCATTTCAAAGGCATTTTGCGCATACATGAAATGAACACATTTTTCTCCAAAACTATAACACATGCAAGCTTGTCCTGTTTGGTGGAGATGATATTTAATAAAATAAGTAGAAATCCACTAAAAGTTTTGTTTGGTTATCTTGCAATCCCGAGATAATCGTCTCCATGCTCCAAATCCATTTTAAAGCCATTTTTAAGGCATTTCGCGCATACATGAAATGAACACATTTTTCTCCAAAACTATAACAGATGCAAGCTTGTCCTGTTTGGTGGAGATGATATTTAATAAAATAAGTAGAAATCCACTAAAAGTTTTGTTTGGTTATCTTGCAATCCCAAGATAATCGTCTCCATGCTCCAAATCCATTTTAAAGCCATTTTTAAGGCATTTCGCGCATACATGAAATGAACACATTTTTCTCCAAAACTATAACAGATGCAAGCTTGTCCTGTTTGGTGGAGATAATATTTAATAAAATAAGTAGAAATCTACTAAAAGTTTCGTTTGTTTATATTGCCATCCTGAGATAATCGTCTCCATGCTCCAAATCCATTTTAAAGCCATTTCAAAGGCATTTTGCGCATACATGAAATGAACACATTTTTCTCCAAAACTATAACACATGCAAGCTTGTCCTGTTTGGTGGAGATGATATTTAATAAAATAAGTAGAAATCCACTAAAAGTTTTGTTTGGTTATCTTGCAATCCCGAGATAATCGTCTCCACGCTCCAAATCCATTTTAAAGCCATTTTTAAGGCATTTCGCGCATACATAAAATGAACACATTTTTCTCCAAAACTATAACAGATGCAAGCTTGTCCTGTTTGGTGGAGATGATATTTAATAAAATAAGTAGAAATCCACTAAAAGTTTTGTTTGGTTATCTTGCAATCCCGAGATAATCGTCTCCATGCTCCAAATCCATTTTAAAGCCATTTTTAAGGCATTTCGCGCATACATGAAATGAACACATTTTTCTCCAAAACTATAACAGATGCAAGCTTGTTCTGTTTGGTGGAGATAATATTTAATAAAATAAGTAGAAATCTACTAAAAGTTTCGTTTGTTTATATTGCCATCCTGAGATAATCGTCTCCATGCTCCAAATCCATTTTAAAGCCATTTCAAAGGCATTTTGCGCATACATGAAATGAACACATTTTTCTCCAAAACTATAACACATGCAAGTTTGTCCTGTTTGGTGGAGATGATATTTAATAAAATAAGTAGAAATCCACTAAAAGTTTTGTTTGGTTATCTTGCAATCCCGAGATAATCGTCTCCATGCTCCAAATCCATTTTAAAGCCATTTTTAAGGCATTTCGCGCATACATGAAATGAACACATTTTTCTCCAAAACTATAACAGATGCAAGCTTGTCCTGTTTGGTGGAGATGATATTTAATAAAATAAGTAGAAATCTACTAAAAGTTTCGTTTGTTTATATTGCCATCCTGAGATAATCGTCTCCATGCTCCAAATCCATTTTAAAGCCATTTCAAAGGCATTTTGCGCATACATGAAATGAACACATTTTTCTCCAAAACTATAACACATGCAAACTTGTCCTGTTTGGTGGAGATGATATTTAATAAAATAAGTAGAAATCCACTAAAAGTTTTGTTTGGTTATCTTGCAATCCCGAGATAATCGTCTCCATGCACCAAATCTATTTTAAAGCCATTTTTAAGGCATTTCGCGCATACATGAAATGAACACATTTTTCTCCAAAACTATAACAGATGCAAGCTTGTCCTGTTTGGTGGAGATGATATTTAATAAAATAAGTAGAAATCCACTAAAAGTTTTGTTTGGTTATCTTGCAATCCCGAGATAATCGTCTCCATGCTCCAAATCCATTTTAAAGCCATTTTTAAGGCATTTCGCGCATACATGAAATGAACACATTTTTCTCCAAAACTATAACAGATGCAAGCTTGTCCTGTTTGGTGGAGATGATATTTAATAAAATAAGTAGAAATCCACTAAAAGTTTTGTTTGGTTATCTTGCAATCCCGAGATAATCGTCTCCATGCTCCAAATCCATTTTAAAGCCATTTTTAAGGCATTTCGCGCATACATGAAATGAACACATTTTTCTCCAAAACTATAACAGATGCAAGCTTGTCCTGTTTGGTGGAGATGATATTTAATAAAATAAGTAGAAATCCACTAAAAGTTTTGTTTGGTTATCTTGCAATCCCGAGATAATCGTCTCCATGCTCCAAATCCATTTTAAAGTCATTTTTAAGGCATTTCGCGCATACATGAAATGAACACATTTTTCTCCAAAACTATAACAGATGCAAGCTTGTCCTGTTTGGTGGAGATGATATTTAATAAAATAAGTAGAAATCCACTAAAAGTTTTGTTTGGTTATCTTGCAATCCCGAGATAATCGTCTCCATGCTCCAAATCCATTTTAAAGCCATTTTTAAGGCATTTCGCGCATACATGAAATGAACACATTTTTCTCCAAAACTATAACAGATGCAAGCTTGTCCTGTTTGGTGGAGATAATATTTAATAAAATAAGTAGAAATCTACTAAAAGTTTCGTTTGTTTATATTGCCATCCTGAGATAATCGTCTCCATGCTCCAAATCCATTTTAAAGCCATTTCAAGGGCATTTTGCGCATACATGAAATGAACACATTTTTCTCCAAAACTATAACACATGCAAGCTTGTCCTGTTTGGTGGAGATGATATTTAATAAAATAAGTAGAAATCCACTAAAAGTTTTGTTTGGTTATCTTGCAATCCCGAGATAATCGTCTCCATGCTCCAAATCCATTTTAAAGCCATTTTTAAGGCATTTCGCGCATACATGAAATGAACACATTTTTCTCCAAAACTATAACAGATGCAAGCTTGTCCTGTTTGGTGGAGATGATATTTAATAAAATAAGTAGAAATCCACTAAAAGTTTTGTTTGGTTATCTTGCAATCCCGAGATAATCGTCTCCATGCTCCAAATCCATTTTAAAGCCATTTTTAAGGCATTTCGCGCATACATGAAATGAACACATTTTTCTCCAAAACTATAACAGATGCAAGCTTGTCCTGTTTGGTGGAGATGATATTTAATAAAATAAGTAGAAATCCACTAAAAGTTTTGTTTGGTTATCTTGCAATCCCGAGATAATCGTCTCCATGCTCCAAATCCATTTTAAAGCCATTTTTAAGGCATTTCGCGCATACATGAAATGAACACATTTTTCTCCAAAACTATAACAGATGCAAGCTTGTCCTATTTGGTGGAGATGATATTTAATAAAATAAGTAGAAATCCACTAAAAGTTTTGTTTGGTTATCTTGCAATCCCGAGATAATCGTCTCCATGCTCCAAATCCATTTTAAAGCCATTTTTAAGGCATTTCGCGCATACATGAAATGAACACCTTTTTCTCCAAAACTATAACAGATGCAAGCTTGTCCTGTTTGGTGGAGATGATATTTAATAAAATAAGTAGAAATCCACTAAAAGTTTTGTTTGGTTATATTGCAATCCCGAGATAATCGTCTCCATGCTCCAAATCCATTTTAAAGCCATTTTTAAGGCATTTCGCGCATACATGAAATGAACACATTTTTCTCCAAAACTATAACAGATGCAAGCTTGTCCTGTTTGGCGGAGATGATATTTAATAAAATAAGTAGAAATCCACTAAAAGTTTTGTTTGGTTATCTTGCAATCCCGAGATAATCGTCTCCATGCTCCAAATCCATTTTAAAGCCATTTTTAAGGCATTTCGCGCATACATGAAATGAACACATTTTTCTCCAAAACTATAACAGATGCAAGCTTGTCCTGTTTGGTGGAGATAATATTTAATAAAATAAGTAGAAATCTACTAAAAGTTTCGTTTGTTTATATTGCCATCCTGAGATAATCGTCTCCATGCTCCAAATCCATTTTAAAGCCATTTCAAAGGCATTTTGCGCATACATGAAATGAACACATTTTTCTCCAAAACTATAACACATGCAAGCTTGTCCTGTTTGGTGGAGATGATATTTAATAAAATAAGTAGAAATCCACTAAAAGTTTTGTTTGGTTATCTTGCAATCCCGAGATAATCGTCTCCATGCTCCAAATCCATTTTAAAGCCATTTTTAAGGCATTTCGCGCATACATGAAATGAACACATTTTTCTCCAAAACTATAACAGATGCAAGCTTGTCCTGTTTGGTGGAGATGATATTTAATAAAATAAGTAGAAATCCACTAAAAGTTTTGTTTGGTTATCTTGCAATCCCGAGATAATCGTCTCCATGCTCCAAATCCATTTTAAAGCCATTTTTAAGGCATTTCGCGCATACATGAAATGAACACATTTTTCTCCAAAACTATAACAGATGCAAGCTTGTCCTGTTTGGTGGAGATAATATTTAATAAAATAAGTAGAAATCTACTAAAAGTTTCGTTTGTTTATATTGCCATCCTGAGATAATCGTCTCCATGCTCCAAATCCATTTTAAAGCCATTTCAAGGGCATTTTGCGCATACATGAAATGAACACATTTTTCTCCAAAACTATAACACATGCAAGCTTGTCCTGTTTGGTGGAGATGATATTTAATAAAATAAGTAGAAATCCACTAAAAGTTTTGTTTGGTTATCTTGCAATCCCGAGATAATCGTCTCCATGCTCCAAATCCATTTTAAAGCCATTTTTAAGGCATTTCGCGCATACATGAAATGAACACATTTTTCTCCAAAACTATAACAGATGCAAGCTTGTCCTGTTTGGTGGAGATGATATTTAATAAAATAAGTAGAAATCCACTAAAAGTTTTGTTTGGTTATCTTGCAATCCCGAGATAATCGTCTCCATGCTCCAAATCCATTTTAAAGCCATTTTTAAGGCATTTCGCGCATACATGAAATGAACACATTTTTCTCCAAAACTATAACAGATGCAAGCTTGTCCTGTTTGGTGGAGATGATATTTAATAAAATAAGTAGAAATCCACTAAAAGTTTTGTTTGGTTATCTTGCAATCCCGAGATAATCGTCTCCATGCTCCAAATCCATTTTAAAGCCATTTTTAAGGCATTTCGCGCATACATGAAATGAACACATTTTTCTCCAAAACTATAACAGATGCAAGCTTGTCCTATTTGGTGGAGATGATATTTAATAAAATAAGTAGAAATCCACTAAAAGTTTTGTTTGGTTATCTTGCAATCCCGAGATAATCGTCTCCATGCTCCAAATCCATTTTAAAGCCATTTTTAAGGCATTTCGCGCATACATGAAATGAACACATTTTTCTCCAAAACTATAACAGATGCAAGCTTGTCCTGTTTGGTGGAGATGATATTTAATAAAATAAGTAGAAATCCACTAAAAGTTTTGTTTGGTTATATTGCAATCCCGAGATAATCGTCTCCATGCTCCAAATCCATTTTAAAGCCATTTTTAAGGCATTTCGCGCATACATGAAATGAACACATTTTTCTCCAAAACTATAACAGATGCAAGCTTGTCCTGTTTGGCGGAGATGATATTTAATAAAATAAGTAGAAATCCACTAAAAGTTTTGTTTGGTTATCTTGCAATCCCGAGATAATCGTCTCCATGCTCCAAATCCATTTTAAAGCCATTTTTAAGGCATTTCGCGCATACATGAAATGAACACATTTTTCTCCAAAACTATAACAGATGCAAGCTTGTCCTGTTTGGTGGAGATAATATTTAATAAAATAAGTAGAAATCTACTAAAAGTTTCGTTTGTTTATATTGCCATCCTGAGATAATCGTCTCCATGCTCCAAATCCATTTTAAAGCCATTTCAAAGGCATTTTGCGCATACATGAAATGAACACATTTTTCTCCAAAACTATAACACATGCAAGCTTGTCCTGTTTGGTGGAGATGATATTTAATAAAATAAGTAGAAATCCACTAAAAGTTTTGTTTGGTTATCTTGCAATCCCGAGATAATCGTCTCCATGCTCCAAATCCATTTTAAAGCCATTTTTAAGGCATTTCGCGCATACATGAAATGAACACATTTTTCTCCAAAACTATAACAGATGCAAGCTTGTCCTGTTTGGTGGAGATGATATTTAATAAAATAAGTAGAAATCCACTAAAAGTTTTGTTTGGTTATCTTGCAATCCCGAGATAATCGTCTCCATGCTCCAAATCCATTTTAAAGCCATTTTTAAGGCATTTCGCGCATACATGAAATGAACACATTTTTCTCCAAAACTATAACAGATGCAAGCTTGTCCTGTTTGGTGGAGATGATATTTAATAAAATAAGTAGAAATCCACTAAAAGTTTTGTTTGGTTATCTTGCAATCCCGAGATAATCGTCTCCATGCTCCAAATCCATTTTAAAGCCATTTTTAAGGCATTTCGCGCATACATGAAATGAACACATTTTTCTCCAAAACTATAACAGATGCAAGCTTGTCCTGTTTGGTGGAGATGATATTTAATAAAATAAGTAGAAATCCACTAAAAGTTTTGTTTGGTTATCTTGCAATCCTGAGATAATCGTCTCCATGCTCCAAATCCATTTTAAAGCCATTTTTAAGGCATTTCGCGCATACATGAAATGAACACATTTTTCTCCAAAACTATAACAGATGCAAGCTTGTCCTGTTTGGTGGAGATGATATTTAATAAAATAAGTAGAAATCCACTAAAAGTTTTGTTTGGTTATCTTGCAATCCCGAGATAATCGTCTCCATGCTCCAAATCCATTTTAAAGCCATTTCAAAGGCATTTTGCGCATACATGAAATGAACACATTTTTCTCCAAAACTATAACACATGCAAGCTTGTCCTGTTTGGTGGAGATGATATTTAATAAAATAAGTAGAAATCCACTAAAAGTTTTGTTTGGTTATCTTGCAATCCCGAGATAATCGTCTCCATGCTCCAAATCCATTTTAAAGCCATTTTTAAGGCATTTCGCGCATACATGAAATGAACACATTTTTCTCCAAAACTATAACAGATGCAAGCTTGTCCTGTTTGGTGGAGATGATATTTAATAAAATAAGTAGAAATCCACTAAAAGTTTTGTTTGGTTATCTTGCAATCCCGAGATAATCGTCTCCATGCTCCAAATCCATTTTAAAGCCATTTTTAAGGCATTTCGCGCATACATGAAATGAACACATTTTTCTCCAAAACTATAACAGATGCAAGCTTGTCCTGTTTGGCGGAGATGATATTTAATAAAATAAGTAGAAATCCACTAAAAGTTTTGTTTGGTTATCTTGCAATCCCGAGATAATCGTCTCCATGCTCCAAATCCATTTTAAAGCCATTTTAAGGCATTTCGCGCATACATGAAATGAACACATTTTTCTCCAAAACTATAACAGATGCAAGCTTGTCCTGTTTGGTGGAGATAATATTTAATAAAATAAGTAGAAATCTACTAAAAGTTTCGTTTGTTTATATTGCCATCCTGAGATAATCGTCTCCATGCTCCAAATCCATTTTAAAGCCATTTCAAAGGCATTTTGCGCATACATGAAATGAACACATTTTTCTCCAAAACTATAACACATGCAAGCTTGTCCTGTTTGGTGGAGATGATATTTAATAAAATAAGTAGAAATCCACTAAAAGTTTTGTTTGGTTATCTTGCAATCCCGAGATAATCGTCTCCATGCTCCAAATCCATTTTAAAGCCATTTTTAAGGCATTTCGCGCATACATGAAATGAACACATTTTTCTCCAAAACTATAACAGATGCAAGCTTGTCCTGTTTGGTGGAGATGATATTTAATAAAATAAGTAGAAATCCACTAAAAGTTTTGTTTGGTTATCTTGCAATCCCGAGATAATCGTCTCCATGCTCCAAATCCATTTTAAAGCCATTTTTAAGGCATTTCGCGCATACATGAAATGAACACATTTTTCTCCAAAACTATAACAGATGCAAGCTTGTCCTGTTTGGTGGAGATAATATTTAATAAAATAAGTAGAAATCTACTAAAAGTTTCGTTTGTTTATATTGCCATCCTGAGATAATCGTCTCCATGCTCCAAATCCATTTTAAAGCCATTTCAAAGGCATTTTGCGCATACATGAAATGAACACATTTTTCTCCAAAACTATAACACATGCAAGCTTGTCCTGTTTGGTGGAGATGATATTTAATAAAATAAGTAGAAATCCACTAAAAGTTTTGTTTGGTTATCTTGCAATCCCGAGATAATCGTCTCCACGCTCCAAATCCATTTTAAAGCCATTTTTAAGGCATTTCGCGCATACATAAAATGAACACATTTTTCTCCAAAACTATAACAGATGCAAGCTTGTCCTGTTTGGTGGAGATGATATTTAATAAAATAAGTAGAAATCCACTAAAAGTTTTGTTTGGTTATCTTGCAATCCCGAGATAATCGTCTCCATGCTCCAAATCCATTTTAAAGCCATTTTTAAGGCATTTCGCGCATACATGAAATGAACACATTTTTCTCCAAAACTATAACAGATGCAAGCTTGTTCTGTTTGGTGGAGATAATATTTAATAAAATAAGTAGAAATCTACTAAAAGTTTCGTTTGTTTATATTGCCATCCTGAGATAATCGTCTCCATGCTCCAAATCCATTTTAAAGCCATTTCAAAGGCATTTTGCGCATACATGAAATGAACACATTTTTCTCCAAAACTATAACACATGCAAGTTTGTCCTGTTTGGTGGAGATGATATTTAATAAAATAAGTAGAAATCCACTAAAAGTTTTGTTTGGTTATCTTGCAATCCCGAGATAATCGTCTCCATGCTCCAAATCCATTTTAAAGCCATTTTTAAGGCATTTCGCGCATACATGAAATGAACACATTTTTCTCCAAAACTATAACAGATGCAAGCTTGTCCTGTTTGGTGGAGATGATATTTAATAAAATAAGTAGAAATCCACTAAAAGTTTTGTTTGGTTATCTTGCAATCCTGAGATAATCGTCTCCATGCTCCAAATCCATTTTAAAGCCATTTTTAAGGCATTTCGCGCATACATGAAATGAACACATTTTTCTCCAAAACTATAACAGATGCAAGCTTGTCCTGTTTGGTGGAGATAATATTTAATAAAATAAGTAGAAATCTACTAAAAGTTTCGTTTGTTTATATTGCCATCCTGAGATAATCGTCTCCATGCTCCAAATCCATTTTAAAGCCATTTCAAAGGCATTTTGCGCATACATGAAATGAACACATTTTTCTCCAAAACTATAACACATGCAAGCTTGTCCTGTTTGGTGGAGATGATATTTAATAAAATAAGTAGAAATCCACTAAAAGTTTTGTTTGGTTATCTTGCAATCCCGAGATAATCGTCTCCATGCACCAAATCTATTTTAAAGCCATTTTTAAGGCATTTCGCGCATACATGAAATGAACACATTTTTCTCCAAAACTATAACAGATGCAAGCTTGTCCTGTTTGGTGGAGATGATATTTAATAAAATAAGTAGAAATCCACTAAAAGTTTTGTTTGGTTATCTTGCAATCCCGAGATAATCGTCTCCATGCTCCAAATCCATTTTAAAGCCATTTTTAAGGCATTTCGCGCATACATGAAATGAACACATTTTTCTCCAAAACTATAACAGATGCAAGCTTGTTCTGTTTGGTGGAGATGATATTTAATAAAATAAGTAGAAATCCACTAAAAGTTTTGTTTGGTTATCTTGCAATCCCGAGATAATCGTCTCCATGCTCCAAATCCATTTTAAAGCCATTTTTAAGGCATTTCGCGCATACATGAAATGAACACATTTTTCTCCAAAACTATAACAGATGCAAGCTTGTCCTGTTTGGTGGAGATGATATTTAATAAAATAAGTAGAAATCCACTAAAAGTTTTGTTTGGTTATCTTGCAATCCCGAGATAATCGTCTCCATGCTCCAAATCCATTTTAAAGCCATTTCAAAGGCATTTTGCGCATACATGAAATGAACACATTTTTCTCCAAAACTATAACACATGCAAGCTTGTCCTGTTTGGTGGAGATGATATTTAATAAAATAAGTAGAAATCCACTAAAAGTTTTGTTTGGTTATCTTGCAATCCCGAGATAATCGTCTCCATGCTCCAAATCCATTTTAAAGCCATTTTTAAGGCATTTCGCGCATACATGAAATGAACACATTTTTCTCCAAAACTATAACAGATGCAAGCTTGTCCTGTTTGGTGGAGATAATATTTAATAAAATAAGTAGAAATCTACTAAAAGTTTCGTTTGTTTATATTGCCATCCTGAGATAATCGTCTCCATGCTCCAAATCCATTTTAAAGCCATTTCAAAGGCATTTTGCGCATGCATGAAATGAACACATTTTTCTCCAAAACTATAACACATGCAAGCTTGTCCTGTTTGGTGGAGATGATATTTAATAAAATAAGTAGAAAACCACTAAAAGTTTTGTTTGGTTATCTTGCAATCCCGAGATAATCGTCTCCATGCTCCAAATCCATTTTAAAGCCATTTTTAAGGCATTTCGCGCATACATGAAATGAACACATTTTTCTCCAAAACTATAACAGATGCAAGCTTGTCCTGTTTGGTGGAGATGATATTTAATAAAATAAGTAGAAATCCACTATAAGTTTTGTTTGGTTATCTTGCAATCCCGAGATAATCGTCTCCATGCTCCAAACCATTTTAAAGCCATTTCAAAGGCATTTTGCGCATACATGAAATGAACACATTTTTCTCCAAAACTATAACACATGCAAGCTTGTCCTGTTTGGTGGAGATGATATTTAATAAAATAAGTAGAAATCCACTAAAAGTTTTGTTTGGTTATCTTGCAATCCCGAGATAATCGTCTCCATGCTCCAAATCCATTTTAAAGCCATTTTTAAGGCATTTCGCGCATACATGAAATGAACACATTTTTCTCCAAAACTGTAACAGATCCAAGCTTGTCCTGTTTGGTGGAGATGATATTTAATAAAATAAGTAGAAATCCACTAAAAGTTTTGTTTGGTTATCTTGCAATCCCGAGATAATCGTCTCCATGCTCCAAATCCATTTTAAAGCCATTTTTAAGGCATTTCGCGCATACATGAAATGAACACATTTTTCTCCAAAACTATAACAGATGCAAGCTTGTCCTGTTTGGTGGAGATGATATTTAATAAAATAAGTAGAAATCCACTAAAAGTTTTGTTTGGTTATCTTGCAATCCCGAGATAATCGTCTCCATGCTCCAAATCCATTTTAAAGCCATTTTTAAGGCATTTCGCGCATACATGAAATGAACACATTTTTCTCCAAAACTATAACAGATGCAAGCTTGTCCTGTTTGGTGGAGATAATATTTAATAAAATAAGTAGAAATCTACTAAAAGTTTCGTTTGTTTATATTGTCATCCTGAGATAATCGTCTCCATGCTCCAAATCCATTTTAAAGCCATTTCAAAGGCATTTTGCGCATACATGAAATGAACACATTTTTCTCCAAAACTATAACAGATGCAAGCTTGTCCTGTTTGGTGGAGATGATATTTAATAAAATAAGTAGAAATCCACTAAAAGTTTTGTTTGGTTATCTTGCAATCCCGAGATAATCGTCTCCATGCTCCAAATCCATTTTAAAGCCATTTTTAAGGCATTTCGCGCATACATGAAATGAACACATTTTTCTCCAAAACTATAACAGATGCAAGCTTGTCCTGTTTGGTGGAGATGATATTTAATAAAATAAGTAGAAATTCACTAAAAGTTTTGTTTGGTTATCTTGCAATCCCGAGATAATCGTCTCCATGCTCCAAATCCATTTTAAAGCCATTTTTAAGGCATTTCGCGCATACATGAAATGAACACATTTTTCTCCAAAACTATAACAGATGCAAGCTTGTCCTGTTTGGTGGAGATGATATTTAATAAAATAAGTAGAAATCCACTAAAAGTTTTGTTTGGTTATCTTGCAATCCCGAGATAATCGTCTCCATGCTCCAAATCCATTTTAAAGCCATTTTTAAGGCATTTCGCGCATACATGAAATGAACACATTTTTCTCCAAAACTATAACAGATGCAAGCTTGTCCTGTTTGGTGGAGATGATATTTAATAAAATAAGTAGAAATCCACTAAACGTTTTGTTTGGTTATCTTGCAATCCCGAGATAATCGTCTCCATGCTCCAAATCCATTTTAAAGCCATTTTTAAGGCATTTCGCGCATACATGAAATGAACACATTTTTCTCCAAAACTATAACAGATGCAAGCTTGTCCTGTTTGGTGGAGATGATATTTAATAAAATAAGTAGAAATCCACTAAAAGTTTTGTTTGGTTATCTTGCAATCCCGAGATAATCGTCTCCATGCTCCAAATCCATTTTAAAGCCATTTTTAAGGCATTTCGCGCATACATGAAATGAACACATTTTTCTCCAAAACTATAACAGATGCAAGCTTGTCCTGTTTGGTGGAGATAATATTTAATAAAATAAGTAGAAATCTACTAAAAGTTTCGTTTGTTTATATTGCCATCCTGAGATAATCGTCTCCATGCTCCAAATCCATTTTAAAGCCATTTCAAAGGCATTTTGCGCATACATGAAATGAACACATTTTTCTCCAAAACTATAACACATGCAAGCTTGTCCTGTTTGGTGGAGATGATATTTAATAAAATAAGTAGAAATCCACTAAACGTTTTGTTTGGTTATCTTGCAATCCCGAGATAATCGTCTCCATGCTCCAAATCCATTTTAAAGCCATTTTTAAGGCATTTCGCGTATACATGAAATGAACACATTTTTCTCCAAAACTATAACAGATGCAAGCTTGTCCTGTTTGGTGGAGATGATATTTAATAAAATAAGTAGAAATCCACTAAAAGTTTTGTTTGGTTATCTTGCAATCCCGAGATAATCGTCTCCATGCTCCAAATCCATTTTAAAGCCATTTTTAAGGCATTTCGCGCATACATGAAATGAACACATTTTTCTCCAAAACTATAACAGATGCAAGCTTGTCCTGTTTGGTGGAGATGATATTTAATAAAATAAGTAGAAATCCACTAAAAGTTTTGTTTGGTTATCTTGCAATCCCGAGATAATCGTCTCCATGCTCCAAATCCATTTTAAAGCCATTTTTAAGGCATTTCGCGCATACATGAAATGAACACATTTTTCTCCAAAACTATAACAGATGCAAGCTTGTCCTGTTTGGTGGAGATAATATTTAATAAAATAAGTAGAAATCTACTAAAAGTTTCGTTTGTTTATATTGCCATCCTGAGATAATCGTCTCCATGCTCCAAATCCATTTTAAAGCCATTTCAAAGGCATTTTGCGCATACATGAAATGAACACATTTTTCTCCAAAACTATAACACATGCAAGCTTGTCCTGTTTGGTGGAGATGATATTTAATAAAATAAGTAGAAATCCACTAAACGTTTTGTTTGGTTATCTTGCAATCCCGAGATAATCGTCTCCATGCTCCAAATCCATTTTAAAGCCATTTTTAAGGCATTTCGCGCATACATGAAATGAACACATTTTTCTCCAAAACTATAACAGATGCAAGCTTGTCCTGTTTGGTGGAGATGATATTTAATAAAATAAGTAGAAATCCACTAAAAGTTTTGTTTGGTTATCTTGCAATCCCGAGATAATCGTCTCCATGCTCCAAATCCATTTTAAAGCCATTTTTAAGGCATTTCGCGCATACATGAAATGAACACATTTTTCTCCAAAACTATAACAGATGCAAGCTTGTCCTGTTTGGTGGAGATAATATTTAATAAAATAAGTAGAAATCTACTAAAAGTTTCGTTTGTTTATATTGCCATCCTGAGATAATCGTCTCCATGCTCCAAATCCATTTTAAAGCCATTTCAAAGGCATTTTGCGCATACATGAAATGAACACATTTTTCTCCAAAACTATAACAGATGCAAGCTTGTCCTGTTTGGTGGAGATGATATTTATTAAAATAAGTAGAAATCCACTAAAAGTTTTGTTTGGTTATCTTGCAATCCCGAGATAATCGTCTCCATGCTCCAAATCCATTTTAAAGCCATTTTTAAGGCATTTCGCGCATACATGAAATGAACACATTTTTCTCCAAAACTATAACAGATGCAAGCTTGTCCTGTTTGGTGGAGATGATATTTAATAAAATAAGTAGAAATCCACTAAAAGTTTTGTTTGGTTATCTTGCAATCCCGAGATAATCGTCTCCATGCTCCAAATCCATTTTAAAGCCATTTTTAAGGCATTTCGCGCATACATGAAATGAACACATTTTTCTCCAAAACTATAACAGATGCAAGCTTGTCCTGTTTGGTGGAGATGATATTTAATAAAATAAGTAGAAATCCACTAAAAGTTTTGTTTGGTTATATTGCAATCCCGAGATAATCGTCTCCATGCTCCAAATCCATTTTAAAGCCATTTTTAAGGCATTTCGCGCATACATGAAATGAACACATTTTTCTCCAAAACTATAACAGATGCAAGCTTGTCCTGTTTGGTGGAGATGATATTTAATAAAATAAGTAGAAATCCACTAAAAGTTTTGTTTGGTTATCTTGCAATCCCGAGATAATCGTCTCCATGCTCCAAATCCATTTTAAAGCCATTTTTAAGGCATTTCGCGCATACATGAAATGAACACATTTTTCTCCAAAACTATAACAGATGCAAGCTTGTCCTGTTTGGTGGAGATGATATTTAATAAAATAAGTAGAAATCCACTAAAAGTTTTGTTTGGTTATCTTGCAATCCCGAGATAATCGTCTCCATGCTCCAAATCCATTTTAAAGCCATTTTTAAGGCATTTCGCGCATACATGAAATGAACACATTTTTCTCCAAAACTATAACAGATGCAAGCTTGTCCTGTTTGGTGGAGATGATATTTAATAAAATAAGTAGAAATCCACTAAAAGTTTTGTTTGGTTATCTTGCAATCCCGAGATAATCGTCTCCATGCTCCAAATCCATTTTAAAGCCATTTTTAAGGCATTTCGCGCATACATGAAATGAACACATTTTTCTCCAAAACTATAACAGATGCAAGCTTGTCCTGTTTGGTGGAGATAATATTTAATAAAATAAGTAGAAATCTACTAAAAGTTTCGTTTGTTTATATTGCCATCCTGAGATAATCGTCTCCATGCTCCAAATCCATTTTAAAGCCATTTCAAAGGCATTTTGCGCATACATGAAATGAACACATTTTTCTCCAAAACTATAACAGATGCAAGCTTGTCCTGTTTGGTGGAGATGATATTTATTAAAATAAGTAGAAATCCACTAAAAGTTTTGTTTGGTTATCTTGCAATCCCGAGATAATCGTCTCCATGCTCCAAATCCATTTTAAAGCCATTTTTAAGGCATTTCGCGCATACATGAAATGAACACATTTTTCTCCAAAACTATAACAGATGCAAGCTTGTCCTGTTTGGTGGAGATGATATTTAATAAAATAAGTAGAAATCCACTAAAAGTTTTGTTTGGTTATCTTGCAATCCCGAGATAATCGTCTCCATGCTCCAAATCCATTTTAAAGCCATTTTTAAGGCATTTCGCGCATACATGAAATGAACACATTTTTCTCCAAAACTATAACAGATGCAAGCTTGTCCTGTTTGGTGGAGATGATATTTAATAAAATAAGTAGAAATCCACTAAAAGTTTTGTTTGGTTATATTGCAATCCCGAGATAATCGTCTCCATGCTCCAAATCCATTTTAAAGCCATTTTTAAGGCATTTCGCGCATACATGAAATGAACACATTTTTCTCCAAAACTATAACAGATGCAAGCTTGTCCTGTTTGGTGGAGATGATATTTAATAAAATAAGTAGAAATCCACTAAAAGTTTTGTTTGGTTATCTTGCAATCCCGAGATAATCGTCTCCATGCTCCAAATCCATTTTAAAGCCATTTTTAAGGCATTTCGCGCATACATGAAATGAACACATTTTTCTCCAAAACTATAACAGATGCAAGCTTGTCCTGTTTGGTGGAGATGATATTTAATAAAATAAGTAGAAATCCACTAAAAGTTTTGTTTGGTTATCTTGCAATCCCGAGATAATCGTCTCCATACTCCAAATCCATTTTAAAGCCATTTTTAAGGCATTTCGCGCATACATGAAATGAACACATTTTTCTCCAAAACTATAACAGATGCAAGCTTGTCCTGTTTGGTGGAGATGATATTTAATAAAATAAGTAGAAATCCACTAAAAGTTTTGTTTGGTTATCTTGCAATCCCGAGATAATCGTCTCCATGCTCCAAATCCATTTTAAAGCCATTTTTAAGGCATTTCGCGCATACATGAAATGAACACATTTTTCTCCAAAACTATAACACATGCAAGCTTGTCCTGTTTGGTGGAGATGATATTTAATAAAATAAGTAGAAATCCACTAAAAGTTTTGTTTGGTTATCTTGCAATCCCGAGATAATCGTCTCCATGCTCCAAATCCATTTTAAAGCCATTTCAAAGGCATTTTGCGCATACATGAAATGAACACATTTTTCTCCAAAACTATAACACATGCAAGCTTGTCCTGTTTGGTGGAGATGATATTTAATAAAATAAGTAGAAATCCACTAAAAGTTTTGTTTGGTTATCTTGCAATCCCGAGATAATCGTCTCCATGCTCCAAATCCATTTTAAAGCCATTTTTAAGGCATTTCGCGCATACATGAAATGAACACATTTTTCTCCAAAACTATAACAGATGCAAGCTTGTCCTGTTTGGTGGAGATGATATTTAATAAAATAAGTAGAAATCCACTAAAAGTTTTGTTTGGTTATCTTGCAATCCCGAGATAATCGTCTCCATGCTCCAAATCCATTTTAAAGCCATTTTTAAAGCATTTCGCGCATACATGAAATGAACACATTTTTCTCCAAAACTATAACAGATGCAAGCTTGTCCTGTTTGGTGGAGATGATATTTAATAAAATAAGTAGAAATCCACTAAAAGTTTTGTTTGGTTATCTTGCAATCCCGAGATAATCGTCTCCATGCTCCAAATCCATTTTAAAGCCATTTCAAAGGCATTTTGCGCATACATGAAATGAACACATTTTTCTCCAAAACTATAACAGATGCAAGCTTGTCCTGTTTGGTGGAGATAATATTTAATAAAATAAGTAGAAATCTACTAAAAGTTTCGTTTGTTTATATTGCCATCCTGAGATAATCGTCTCCATGCTCCAAATCCATTTTAAAGCCATTTCAAAGGCATTTTGCGCATACATGAAATGAACACATTTTTCTCCAAAACTATAACACATGCAAGCTTGTCCTGTTTGGTGGAGATGATATTTAATAAAATAAGTAGAAATCCACTAAAAGTTTTGTTTGGTTATCTTGCAATTCCGAGATAATCGTCTCCATGCTCCAAATCCATTTTAAAGCCATTTTTAAGGCATTTCGCGCATACATGAAATGAACACATTTTTCTCCAAAACTATAACAGATGCAAGCTTGTCCTGTTTGGTGGAGATGATATTTAATAAAATAAGTAGAAATCCACTAAAAGTTTTGTTTGGTTATCTTGCAATCCCGAGATAATCGTCTCCATGCTCCAAATCCATTTTAAAGCCATTTTTAAGGCATTTCGCGCATACATGAAATGAACACATTTTTCTCCAAAACTATAACAGATGCAAGCTTGTCCTGTTTGGTGGAGATAATATTTAATAAAATAAGTAGAAATCTACTAAAAGTTTCGTTTGTTTATATTGCCATCCTGAGATAATCGTCTCCATGCTCCAAATCCATTTTAAAGCCATTTCAAAGGCATTTTGCGCATACATGAAATGAACACATTTTTCTCCAAAACTATAACAGATGCAAGCTTGTCCTGTTTGGTGGAGATGATATTTATTAAAATAAGTAGAAATCCACTAAAAGTTTTGTTTGGTTATCTTGCAATCCCGAGATAATCGTCTCCATGCTCCAAATCCATTTTAAAGCCATTTTTAAGGCATTTCGCGCATACATGAAATGAACACATTTTTCTCCAAAACTATAACAGATGCAAGCTTGTCCTGTTTGGTGGAGATGATATTTAATAAAATAAGTAGAAATCCACTAAAAGTTTTGTTTGGTTATCTTGCAATCCCGAGATAATCGTCTCCATGCTCCAAATCCATTTTAAAGCCATTTTTAAGGCATTTCGCGCATACATGAAATGAACACATTTTTCTCCAAAACTATAACAGATGCAAGCTTGTCCTGTTTGGTGGAGATGATATTTAATAAAATAAGTAGAAATCCACTAAAAGTTTTGTTTGGTTATATTGCAATCCCGAGATAATCGTCTCCATGCTCCAAATCCATTTTAAAGCCATTTTTAAGGCATTTCGCGCATACATGAAATGAACACATTTTTCTCCAAAACTATAACAGAAGCTTGTCCTGTTTGGTGGAGATGATATTTAATAAAATAAGTAGAAATCCACTAAAAGTTTTGTTTGGTTATCTTGCAATCCCGAGATAATCGTCTCCATGCTCCAAATCCATTTTAAAGCCATTTCAAAGGCATTTTGCGCATACATGAAATGAACACATTTTTCTCCAAAACTATAACACATGCAAGCTTGTCCTGTTTGGTGGAGATGATATTTAATAAAATAAGTAGAAATCCACTAAAAGTTTTGTTTGGTTATCTTGCAATCCCGAGATAATCGTCTCCATGCTCCAAATCCATTTTAAAGCCATTTTTAAGGCATTTCGCGCATACATGAAATGAACACATTTTTCTCCAAAACTATAACAGATGCAAGCTTGTCCTGTTTGGTGGAGATGATATTTAATAAAATAAGTAGAAATCCACTAAAAGTTTTGTTTGGTTATCTTGCAATCCCGAGATAATCGTCTCCATGCTCCAAATCCATTTTAAAGCCATTTTTAAGGCATTTCGCGCATACATGAAATGAACACATTTTTCTCCAAAACTATAACAGATGCAAGCTTGTCCTGTTTGGTGGAGATGATATTTAATAAAATAAGTAAAAATCCACTAAAAGTTTTGTTTGGTTATCTTGCAATCCCGAGATAATCGTCTCCATGCTCCAAATCCATTTTAAAGCCATTTTTAAAGCATTTCGCGCATACATGAAATGAACACATTTTTCTCCAAAACTATAACAGATGCAAGCTTGTCCTGTTTGGTGGAGATGATATTTAATAAAATAAGTAGAAATCCACTAAAAGTTTTGTTTGGTTATCTTGCAATCCCGAGATAATCGTCTCCATGCTCCAAATCCATTTTAAAGCCATTTTTAAGGCATTTCGCGCATACATGAAATGAGCACATTTTTCTCCAAAACTATAACAGATGCAAGCTTGTCCTGTTTGGTGGAGATAATATTTAATAAAATAAGTAGAAATCTACTAAAAGTTTCGTTTGTTTATATTGCCATCCTGAGATAATCGTCTCCATGCTCCAAATCCATTTTAAAGCCATTTCAAAGGCATTTTGCGCATACATGAAATGAACACATTTTTCTCCAAAACTATAACACATGCAAGCTTGTCCTGTTTGGTGGAGATGATATTTAATAAAATAAGTAGAAATCCACTAAAAGTTTTGTTTGGTTATCTTGCAATCCCGAGATAATCGTCTCCATGCTCCAAATCCATTTTAAAGCCATTTTTAAGGCATTTCGCGCATACATGAAATGAACACATTTTTCTCCAAAACTATAACAGATGCAAGCTTGTCCTGTTTGGTGGAGATGATATTTAATAAAATAAGTAGAAATCCACTAAAAGTTTTGTTTGGTTATCTTGCAATCCCGAGATAATCGTCTCCATGCTCCAAATCCATTTTAAAGCCATTTTTAAGGCATTTCGCGCATACATGAAATGAACACATTTTTCTCCAAAACTATAACAGATGCAAGCTTGTCCTGTTTGGTGGAGATAATATTTAATAAAATAAGTAGAAATCTACTAAAAGTTTCGTTTGTTTATATTGCCATCCTGAGATAATCGTCTCCATGCTCCAAATCCATTTTAAAGCCATTTCAAAGGCATTTTGCGCATACATGAAATGAACACATTTTTCTCCAAAACTATAACACATGCAAGCTTGTCCTGTTTGGTGGAGATGATATTTAATAAAATAAGTAGAAATCCACTAAAAGTTTTGTTTGGTTATCTTGCAATCCCGAGATAATCGTCTCCATGCTCCAAATCCATTTTAAAGCCATTTTTAAGGCATTTCGCGCATACATGAAATGAACACATTTTTCTCCAAAACTATAACAGATGCAAGCTTGTCCTGTTTGGTGGAGATGATATTTAATAAAATAAGTAGAAATCCACTAAAAGTTTTGTTTGGTTATCTTGCAATCCCGAGATAATAGTCTCCATGCTCCAAATCCATTTTAAAGCCATTTTTAAGGCATTTCGCGCATACATGAAATGAACACATTTTTCTCCAAAACTATAACAGATGCAAGCTTGTCCTGTTTGGTGGAGATAATATTTAATAAAATAAGTAGAAATCTACTAAAAGTTTCGTTTGTTTATATTGCCATCTTGAGATAATCGTCTCCATGCTCCAAATCCATTTTAAAGCCATTTCAAAGGCATTTTGCGCATACATGAAATGAACACATTTTTCTCCAAAACTATAACACATGCAAGCTTGTCCTGTTTGGTGGAGATGATATTTAATAAAATAAGTAGAAATCCACTAAAAGTTTTGTTTGGTTATCTTGCAATCCCGAGATAATCGTCTCCATGCTCCGAATCCATTTTAAAGCCATTTTTAAGGCATTTCGCGCATACATGAAATGAACACATTTTTCTCCAAAACTATAACAGATGCAAGCTTGTCCTGTTTGGTGGAGATGATTATTTAATAAAATAAGTAGAAATCCACTAAAAGTTTTGTTTGGTTATCTTGCAATCCCGAGATAATCGTCTCCATGCTCCAAATCCATTTTAAAGCCATTTTTAAGGCATTTCGCGCATACATGAAATGAACACATTTTTCTCCAAAACTATAACAGATGCAAGCTTGTCCTCTTTGGTGGAGATAATATTTAATAAAATAAGTAGAAATCTACTAAAAGTTTCGTTTGTTTATATTGCCATCCTGAGATAATCGTCTCCATGCTCCAAATCCATTTTAAAGCCATTTCAAAGGCATTTTGCGCATACATGAAATGAACACATTTTTCTCCAAAACTATAACACATGCAAGCTTGTCCTGTTTGGTGGAGATGATATTTAATAAAATAAGTAGAAATCCACTAAAAGTTTTGTTTGGTTATCTTGCAATCCCGAGATAATCGTCTCCATGCTCCAAATCCATTTTAAAGCCATTTTTAAGGCATTTCGCGCATACATGAAATGAACACATTTTTCTCCAAAACTATAACAGATGCAAGCTTGTCCTGTTTGGTGGAGATGATATTTAATAAAATAAGTAGAAATCCACTAAAAGTTTTGTTTGGTTATCTTGCAATCCCGAGATAATCGTCTCCATGCTCCAAATCCATTTTAAAGCCATTTTTAAGGCATTTCGCGCATACATGAAATGAACACATTTTTCTCCAAAACTATAACAGATGCAAGCTTGTCCTGTTTGGTGGAGATGATATTTAATAAAATAAGTAGAAATCCACTAAAAGTTTTGTTTGGTTATCTTGCAATCCCGAGATAATCGTCTCCATGCTCCAAATCCATTTTAAAGCCATTTTTAAAGCATTTCGCGCATACATGAAATGAACACATTTTTCTCCAAAACTATAACAGATGCAAGCTTGTCCTGTTTGGTGGAGATGATATTTAATAAAATAAGTAGAAATCCACTAAAAGTTTTGTTTGGTTATCTTGCAATCCCGAGATAATCGTCTCCATGCTCCAAATCCATTTTAAAGCCATTTCAAAGGCATTTTGCGCATACATGAAATGAACACATTTTTCTCCAAAACTATAACACATGCAAGCTTGTCCTGTTTGGTGGAGATGATATTTAATAAAATAAGTAGAAATCCACTAAAAGTTTTGTTTGGTTATCTTGCAATCCCGAGATAATCGTCTCCATGCTCCAAATCCATTTTAAAGCCATTTTTAAGGCATTTCGCGCATACATGAAATGAACACATTTTTCTCCAAAACTATAACAGATGCAAGCTTGTCCTGTTTGGTGGAGATGATATTTAATAAAATAAGTAGAAATCCACTAAAAGTTTTGTTTGGTTATCTTGCAATCCCGAGATAATCGTCTCCATGCTCCAAATCCATTTTAAAGCCATTTTTAAGGCATTTCGCGCATACATGAAATGAACACATTTTTCTCCAAAACTATAACAGACGCAAGCTTGTCCTGTTTGGTGGAGATGATATTTAATAAAATAAGTAGAAATCCACTAAAAGTTTTGTTTGGTTATCTTGCAATCCCGAGATAATCGTCTCCATGCTTCAAATCCATTTTAAAGCCATTTTTAAGGCATTTCGCGCATACATGAAATGAACACATTTTTCTCCAAAACTATAACACATGCAAGCTTGTCCTGTTTGGTGGAGATGATATTTAATAAAATAAGTAGAAATCCACTAAAAGTTTTGTTTGGTTATCTTGCAATCCCGAGATAATCGTCTCCATGCTCCAAATCCATTTTAAAGCCATTTTTAAGGCATTTCGCGCATACATGAAATGAACACATTTTTCTCCAAAACTATAACAGATGCAAGCTTGTCCTGTTTGGTGGAGATGATATTTAATAAAATAAGTAGAAATCCACTAAAAGTTTTGTTTGGTTATCTTGCAATCCCGAGATAATCGTCTCCATGCTCCAAATCCATTTTAAAGCCATTTTTAAGGCATTTCGCGCATACATGAAATGAACACATTTTTCTCCAAAACTATAACAGATGCAAGCTTGTCCTGTTTGGTGGAGATGATATTTAATAAACTAAGTAGAAATCCACTAAAAGTTTTGTTTGGTTATCTTGCAATCCCGAGATAATCGTCTCCATGCTCCAAATCCATTTTAAAGCCATTTTTAAGGCATTTCGCGCATACATGAAATGAGCACATTTTTCTCCAAAACTATAACAGATGCAAGCTTGTCCTGTTTGGTGGAGATAATATTTAATAAAATAAGTAGAAATCTACTAAAAGTTTCGTTTGTTTATATTGCCATCCTGAGATAATCGTCTCCATGCTCCAAATCCATTTTAAAGCCATTTCAAAGGCATTTTGCGCATACATGAAATGAACACATTTTTCTCCAAAACTATAACACATGCAAGCTTGTCCTGTTTGGTGGAGATGATATTTAATAAAATAAGTAGAAATCCACTAAAAGTTTTGTTTGGTTATCTTGCAATCCCGAGATAATCGTCTCCATGCTCCAAATCCATTTTAAAGCCATTTTTAAGGCATTTCGCGCATACATGAAATGAACACATTTTTCTCCAAAACTATAACAGATGCAAGCTTGTCCTGTTTGGTGGAGATGATATTTAATAAAATAAGTAGAAATCCACTAAAAGTTTTGTTTGGTTATCTTGCAATCCCGAGATAATCGTCTCCATGCTCCAAATCCATTTTAAAGCCATTTTTAAGGCATTTCGCGCATACATGAAATGAACACATTTTTCTCCAAAACTATAACAGATGCAAGCTTGTCCTGTTTGGTGGAGATAATATTTAATAAAATAAGTAGAAATCTACTAAAAGTTTCGTTTGTTTATATTGCCATCCTGAGATAATCGTCTCCATGCTCCAAATCCATTTTAAAGCCATTTCAAAGGCATTTTGCGCATACATGAAATGAACACATTTTTCTCCAAAACTATAACACATGCAAGCTTGTCCTGTTTGGTGGAGATGATATTTAATAAAATAAGTAGAAATCCACTAAAAGTTTTGTTTGGTTATCTTGCAATCCCGAGATAATCGTCTCCATGCTCCAAATCCATTTTAAAGCCATTTTTAAGGCATTTCGCGCATACATGAAATGAACACATTTTTCTCCAAAACTATAACAGATGCAAGCTTGTCCTGTTTGGTGGAGATGATATTTAATAAAATAAGTAGAAATCCACTAAAAGTTTTGTTTGGTTATCTTGCAATCCCGAGATAATCGTCTCCATGCTCCAAATCCATTTTAAAGCCATTTTTAAGGCATTTCGCGCATACATGAAATGAACACATTTTTCTCCAAAACTATAACAGATGCAAGCTTGTCCTGTTTGGTGGAGATAATATTTAATAAAATAAGTAGAAATCTACTAAAAGTTTCGTTTGTTTATATTGCCATCCTGAGATAATCGTCTCCATGCTCCAAATCCATTTTAAAGCCATTTCAAAGGCATTTTGCGCATACATGAAATGAACACATTTTTCTCCAAAACTATAACACATGCAAGCTTGTCCTGTTTGGTGGAGATGATATTTAATAAAATAAGTAGAAATCCACTAAAAGTTTTGTTTGGTTATCTTGCAATCCCGAGATAATCGTCTCCATGCTCCGAATCCATTTTAAAGCCATTTTTAAGGCATTTCGCGCATACATGAAATGAACACATTTTTCTCCAAAACTATAACAGATGCAAGCTTGTCCTGTTTGGTGGAGATGATTATTTAATAAAATAAGTAGAAATCCACTAAAAGTTTTGTTTGGTTATCTTGCAATCCCGAGATAATCGTCTCCATGCTCCAAATCCATTTTAAAGCCATTTTTAAGGCATTTCGCGCATACATGAAATGAACACATTTTTCTCCAAAACTATAACAGATGCAAGCTTGTCCTCTTTGGTGGAGATAATATTTAATAAAATAAGTAGAAATCTACTAAAAGTTTCGTTTGTTTATATTGCCATCCTGAGATAATCGTCTCCATGCTCCAAATCCATTTTAAAGCCATTTCAAAGGCATTTTGCGCATACATGAAATGAACACATTTTTCTCCAAAACTATAACACATGCAAGCTTGTCCTGTTTGGTGGAGATGATATTTAATAAAATAAGTAGAAATCCACTAAAAGTTTTGTTTGGTTATCTTGCAATCCCGAGATAATCGTCTCCATGCTCCAAATCCATTTTAAAGCCATTTTTAAGGCATTTCGCGCATACATGAAATGAACACATTTTTCTCCAAAACTATAACAGATGCAAGCTTGTCCTGTTTGGTGGAGATGATATTTAATAAAATAAGTAGAAATCCACTAAAAGTTTTGTTTGGTTATCTTGCAATCCCGAGATAATCGTCTCCATGCTCCAAATCCATTTTAAAGCCATTTTTAAAGCATTTCGCGCATACATGAAATGAACACATTTTTCTCCAAAACTATAACAGATGCAAGCTTGTCCTGTTTGGTGGAGATGATATTTAATAAAATAAGTAGAAATTTACTAAAAGTTTTGTTTGGTTATCTTGCAATCCCGAGATAATCGTCTCCATGCTCCAAATCCATTTTAAAGCCATTTCAAAGGCATTTTGCGCATACATGAAATGAACACATTTTTCTCCAAAACTATAACACATGCAAGCTTGTCCTGTTTGGTGGAGATGATATTTAATAAAATAAGTAGAAATCCACTAAAAGTTTTGTTTGGTTATCTTGCAATCCCGAGATAATCGTCTCCATGCTCCAAATCCATTTTAAAGCCATTTTTAAGGCATTTCGCGCATACATGAAATGAACACATTTTTCTCCAAAACTATAACAGATGCAAGCTTGTCCTGTTTGGTGGAGATGATATTTAATAAAATAAGTAGAAATCCACTAAAAGTTTTGTTTGGTTATCTTGCAATCCCGAGATAATCGTCTCCATGCTCCAAATCCATTTTAAAGCCATTTTTAAGGCATTTCGCGCATACATGAAATGAACACATTTTTCTCCAAAACTATAACAGACGCAAGCTTGTCCTGTTTGGTGGAGATGATATTTAATAAAATAAGTAGAAATCCACTAAAAGTTTTGTTTGGTTATCTTGCAATCCCGAGATAATCGTCTCCATGCTCCAAATCCATTTTAAAGCCATTTTTAAGGCATTTCGCGCATACATGAAATGAACACATTTTTCTCCAAAACTATAACAGATGCAAGCTTGTCCTGTTTGGTGGAGATGATATTTAATAAAATAAGTAGAAATCCACTAAAAGTTTTGTTTGGTTATCTTGCAATCCCGAGATAATCGTCTCCATGCTCCAAATCCATTTTAAAGCCATTTTTAAGGCATTTCGCGCATACATGAAATGAACACATTTTTCTCCAAAACTATAACAGATGCAAGCTTGTCCTGTTTGGTGGAGATGATATTTAATAAAATAAGTAGAAATCCACTAAAAGTTTTGTTTGGTTATCTTGCAATCCCGAGATAATCGTCTCCATGCTCCAAATCCATTTTAAAGCCATTTCAAAGGCATTTTGCGCATACATGAAATGAACACATTTTTCTCCAAAACTATAACACATGCAAGCTTGTCCTGTTTGGTGGAGATGATATTTAATAAAATAAGTAGAAATCCACTAAAAGTTTTGTTTGGTTATCTTGCAATCCCGAGATAATCGTCTCCATGCTCCAAATCCATTTTAAAGCCATTTTTAAGGCATTTCGCGCATACATGAAATGAACACATTTTTCTCCAAAACTATAACAGATGCAAGCTTGTCCTGTTTGGTGGAGATGATATTTAATAAAATAAGTAGAAATCCACTAAAAGTTTTGTTTGGTTATCTTGCAATCCCGAGATAATCGTCTCCATGCTCCAAATCCATTTTAATGCCATTTTTAAGGCATTTCGCGCATACATGAAATGAACACATTTTTCTCCAAAACTATAACAGACGCAAGCTTGTCCTGTTTGGTGGAGATGATATTTAATAAAATAAGTAGAAATCCACTAAAAGTTTTGTTTGGTTATCTTGCAATCCCGAGATAATCGTCTCCATGCTCCAAATCCATTTTAAAGCCATTTTTAAGGCATTTCGCGCATACATGAAATGAACACATTTTTCTCCAAAACTATAACAGATGCAAGCTTGTCCTGTTTGGTGGAGATGATATTTAATAAAATAAGTAGAAATCCACTAAAAGTTTTGTTTGGTTATCTTGCAATCCCGAGATAATCGTCTCCATGCTCCAAATCCATTTTAAAGCCATTTTTAAGGCATTTCGCGCATACATGAAATGAACACATTTTTCTCCAAAACTATAACAGATGCAAGCTTGTCCTGTTTGGTGGAGATGATATTTAATAAAATAAGTAGAAATCCACTAAAAGTTTTGTTTGGTTATCTTGCAATCCCGAGATAATCGTCTCCATGCTCCAAATCCATTTTAAAGCCATTTCAAAGGCATTTTGCGCATACATGAAATGAACACATTTTTCTCCAAAACTATAACACATGCAAGCTTGTCCTGTTTGGTGGAGATGATATTTAATAAAATAAGTAGAAATCCACTAAAAGTTTTGTTTGGTTATCTTGCAATCCCGAGATAATCGTCTCCATGCTCCAAATCCATTTTAAAGCCATTTTTAAGGCATTTCGCGCATACATGAAATGAACACATTTTTCTCCAAAACTATAACAGATGCAAGCTTGTCCTGTTTGGTGGAGATGATATTTAATAAAATAAGTAGAAATCCACTAAAAGTTTTGTTTGGTTATCTTGCAATCCCGAGATAATCGTCTCCATGCTCCAAATCCATTTTAAAGCCATTTTTAAGGCATTTCGCGCATACATGAAATGAACACATTTTTCTCCAAAACTATAACAGACGCAAGCTTGTCCTGTTTGGTGGAGATGATATTTAATAAAATAAGTAGAAATCCACTAAAAGTTTTGTTTGGTTATCTTGCAATCCCGAGATAATCGTCTCCATGCTCCAAATCCATTTTAAAGCCATTTTTAAGGCATTTCGCGCATACATGAAATGAACACATTTTTCTCCATACTATAACACATGCAAGCTTGTCCTGTTTGGTGGAGATGATATTTAATAAAATAAGTAGAAATCCACTAAAAGTTTTGTTTGGTTATCTTGCAATCCCGAGATAATCGTCTCCATGCTCCAAATCCATTTTAAAGCCATTTTTAAGGCATTTCGCGCATACATGAAATGAACACATTTTTCTCCAAAACTATAACAGATGCAAGCTTGTCCTGTTTGGTGGAGATGATATTTAATAAAATAAGTAGAAATCCACTAAAAGTTTTGTTTGGTTATCTTGCAATCCCGAGATAATCGTCTCCATGCTCCAAATCCATTTTAAAGCCATTTTTAAGGCATTTCGCGCATACATGAAATGAACACATTTTTCTCCAAAACTATAACAGACGCAAGCTTGTCCTGTTTGGTGGAGATGATATTTAATAAAATAAGTAGAAATCCACTAAAAGTTTTGTTTGGTTATCTTGCAATCCCGAGATAATCGTCTCCATGCTTCAAATCCATTTTAAAGCCATTTTTAAGGCATTTCGCGCATACATGAAATGAACACATTTTTCTCCAAAACTATAACACATGCAAGCTTGTCCTGTTTGGTGGAGATGATATTTAATAAAATAAGTAGAAATCCACTAAAAGTTTTGTTTGGTTATCTTGCAATCCCGAGATAATCGTCTCCATGCTCCAAATCCATTTTAAAGCCATTTTTAAGGCATTTCGCGCATACATGAAATGAACACATTTTTCTCCAAAACTATAACAGATGCAAGCTTGTCCTGTTTGGTGGAGATGATATTTAATAAAATAAGTAGAAATCCACTAAAAGTTTTGTTTGGTTATCTTGCAATCCCGAGATAATCGTCTCCATGCTCCAAATCCATTTTAAAGCCATTTTTAAGGCATTTCGCGCATACATGAAATGAACACATTTTTCTCCAAAACTATAACAGATGCAAGCTTGTCCTGTTTGGTGGAGATGATATTTAATAAAATAAGTAGAAATCCACTAAAAGTTTTGTTTGGTTATCTTGCAATCCCGAGATAATCGTCTCCATGCTCCAAATCCATTTTAAAGCCATTTTTAAAGCATTTCGCGCATACATGAAATGAACACATTTTTCTCCAAAACTATAACAGATGCAAGCTTGTCCTGTTTGGTGGAGATGATATTTAATAAAATAAGTAGAAATCCACTAAAAGTTTTGTTTGGTTATCTTGCAATCCCGAGATAATCGTCTCCATGCTCCAAATCCATTTTAAAGCCATTTCAAAGGCATTTTGCGCATACATGAAATGAACACATTTTTCTCCAAAACTATAACACATGCAAGCTTGTCCTGTTTGGTGGAGATGATATTTAATAAAATAAGTAGAAATCCACTAAAAGTTTTGTTTGGTTATCTTGCAATCCCGAGATAATCGTCTCCATGCTTCCAAATCCATTTTAAAGCCATTTTTAAGGCATTTCGCGCATACATGAAATGAACACATTTTTCTCCAAAACTATAACAGATGCAAGCTTGTCCTGTTTGGTGGAGATGATATTTAATAAAATAAGTAGAAATCCACTAAAAGTTTTGTTTGGTTATCTTGCAATCCCGAGATAATCGTCTCCATGCTCCAAATCCATTTTAAAGCCATTTTTAAGGCATTTCGCGCATACATGAAATGAACACATTTTTCTCCAAAACTATAACAGACGCAAGCTTGTCCTGTTTGGTGGAGATGATATTTAATAAAATAAGTAGAAATCCACTAAAAGTTTTGTTTGGTTATCTTGCAATCCCGAGATAATCGTCTCCATGCTCCAAATCCATTTAAAGCCATTTTTAAGGCATTTCGCGCATACATGAAATGAACACATTTTTCTCCAAAACTATAACAGATGCAAGCTTGTCCTGTTTGGTGGAGATGATATTTAATAAAATAAGTAGAAATCCACTAAAAGTTTTGTTTGGTTATCTTGCAATCCCGAGATAATCGTCTCCATGCTCCAAATCCATTTTAAAGCCATTTTTAAGGCATTTCGCGCATACATGAAATGAACACATTTTTCTCCAAAACTATAACAGATGCAAGCTTGTCCCTGTTTGGTGGAGATGATATTTAATAAAATAAGTAGAAATCCACTAAAAGTTTTGTTTGGTTATCTTGCAATCCCGAGATAATCGTCTCCATGCTCCAAATCCATTTTAAAGCCATTTCAAAGGCATTTTGCGCATACATGAAATGAACACATTTTTCTCCAAAACTATAACACATGCAAGCTTGTCCTGTTTGGTGGAGATGATATTTAATAAAATAAGTAGAAATCCACTAAAAGTTTTGTTTGGTTATCTTGCAATCCCGAGATAATCGTCTCCATGCTCCAAATCCATTTTAAAGCCATTTTTAAGGCATTTCGCGCATACATGAAATGAACACATTTTTCTCCAAAACTATAACAGATGCAAGCTTGTCCTGTTTGGTGGAGATGATATTTAATAAAATAAGTAGAAATCCACTAAAAGTTTTGTTTGGTTATCTTGCAATCCCGAGATAATCGTCTCCATGCTCCAAATCCATTTTAATGCCATTTTTAAGGCATTTCGCGCATACATGAAATGAACACATTTTTCTCCAAAACTATAACAGACGCAAGCTTGTCCTGTTTGGTGGAGATGATATTTAATAAAATAAGTAGAAATCCACTAAAAGTTTTGTTTGGTTATCTTGCAATCCCGAGATAATCGTCTCCATGCTCCAAATCCATTTTAAAGCCATTTTTAAGGCATTTCGCGCATACATGAAATGAACACATTTTTCTCCAAAACTATAACAGATGCAAGCTTGTCCTGTTTGGTGGAGATGATATTTAATAAAATAAGTAGAAATCCACTAAAAGTTTTGTTTGGTTATCTTGCAATCCCGAGATAATCGTCTCCATGCTCCAAATCCATTTTAAAGCCATTTTTAAGGCATTTCGCGCATACATGAAATGAACACATTTTTCTCCAAAACTATAACAGATGCAAGCTTGTCCTGTTTGGTGGAGATGATATTTAATAAAATAAGTAGAAATCCACTAAAAGTTTTGTTTGGTTATCTTGCAATCCCGAGATAATCGTCTCCATGCTCCAAATCCATTTTAAAGCCATTTCAAAGGCATTTTGCGCATACATGAAATGAACACATTTTTCTCCAAAACTATAACACATGCAAGCTTGTCCTGTTTGGTGGAGATGATATTTAATAAAATAAGTAGAAATCCACTAAAAGTTTTGTTTGGTTATCTTGCAATCCCGAGATAATCGTCTCCATGCTCCAAATCCATTTTAAAGCCATTTTTTAAGGCATTTCGCGCATACATGAAATGAACACATTTTTCTCCAAAACTATAACAGATGCAAGCTTGTCCTGTTTGGTGGAGATGATATTTAATAAAATAAGTAGAAATCCACTAAAAGTTTTGTTTGGTTATCTTGCAATCCCGAGATAATCGTCTCCATGCTCCAAATCCATTTTAAAGCCATTTTTAAGGCATTTCGCGCATACATGAAATGAACACATTTTTCTCCAAAACTATAACAGACGCAAGCTTGTCCTGTTTGGTGGAGATGATATTTAATAAAATAAGTAGAAATCCACTAAAAGTTTTGTTTGGTTATCTTGCAATCCCGAGATAATCGTCTCCATGCTCCAAATCCATTTTAAAGCCATTTTTAAGGCATTTCGCGCATACATGAAATGAACACATTTTTCTCCATACTATAACACATGCAAGCTTGTCCTGTTTGGTGGAGATGATATTTAATAAAATAAGTAGAAATCCACTAAAAGTTTTGTTTGGTTATCTTGCAATCCCGAGATAATCGTCTCCATGCTCCAAATCCATTTTAAAGCCATTTTTAAGGCATTTCGCGCATACATGAAATGAACACATTTTTCTCCAAAACTATAACAGATGCAAGCTTGTCCTGTTTGGTGGAGATGATATTTAATAAAATAAGTAGAAATCCACTAAAAGTTTTGTTTGGTTATCTTGCAATCCCGAGATAATCGTCTCCATGCTCCAAATCCATTTTAAAGCCATTTTTAAGGCATTTCGCGCATACATGAAATGAACACATTTTTCTCCAAAACTATAACAGACGCAAGCTTGTCCTGTTTGGTGGAGATGATATTTAATAAAATAAGTAGAAATCCACTAAAAGTTTTGTTTGGTTATCTTGCAATCCCGAGATAATCGTCTCCATGCTTCAAATCCATTTTAAAGCCATTTTTAAGGCATTTCGCACATACATGAAATGAACACATTTTTCTCCAAAACTATAACACATGCAAGCTTGTCCTGTTTGGTGGAGATGATATTTAATAAAATAAGTAGAAATCCACTAAAAGTTTTGTTTGGTTATCTTGCAATCCCGAGATAATCGTCTCCATGCTCCAAATCCATTTTAAAGCCATTTTTAAGGCATTTCGCGCATACATGAAATGAACACATTTTTCTCCAAAACTATAACAGATGCAAGCTTGTCCTGTTTGGTGGAGATGATATTTAATAAAATAAGTAGAAATCCACTAAAAGTTTTGTTTGGTTATCTTGCAATCCCGAGATAATCGTCTCCATGCTCCAAATCCATTTTAAAGCCATTTTTAAGGCATTTCGCGCATACATGAAATGAACACATTTTTCTCCAAAACTATAACAGATGCAAGCTTGTCCTGTTTGGTGGAGATGATATTTAATAAAATAAGTAGAAATCCACTAAAAGTTTTGTTTGGTTATCTTGCAATCCCGAGATAATCGTCTCCATGCTCCAAATCCATTTTAAAGCCATTTTTAAAGCATTTCGCGCATACATGAAATGAACACATTTTTCTCCAAAACTATAACAGATGCAAGCTTGTCCTGTTTGGTGGAGATGATATTTAATAAAATAAGTAGAAATCCACTAAAAGTTTTGTTTGGTTATCTTGCAATCCCGAGATAATCGTCTCCATGCTCCAAATCCATTTTAAAGCCATTTCAAAGGCATTTTGCGCATACATGAAATGAACACATTTTTCTCCAAAACTATAACACATGCAAGCTTGTCCTGTTTGGTGGAGATGATATTTAATAAAATAAGTAGAAATCCACTAAAAGTTTTGTTTGGTTATCTTGCAATCCCGAGATAATCGTCTCCATGCTCCAAATCCATTTTAAAGCCATTTTTAAGGCATTTCGCGCATACATGAAATGAACACATTTTTCTCCAAAACTATAACAGATGCAAGCTTGTCCTGTTTGGTGGAGATGATATTTAATAAAATAAGTAGAAATCCACTAAAAGTTTTGTTTGGTTATCTTGCAATCCCGAGATAATCGTCTCCATGCTCCAAATCCATTTTTAAAGCCATTTTTAAGGCATTTCGCGCATACATGAAATGAACACATTTTTCTCCAAAACTATAACAGACGCAAGCTTGTCCTGTTTGGTGGAGATGATATTTAATAAAATAAGTAGAAATCCACTAAAAGTTTTGTTTGGTTATCTTGCAATCCCGAGATAATCGTCTCCATGCTCCAAATCCATTTTAAAGCCATTTTAAGGCATTTCGCGCATACATGAAATGAACACATTTTTCTCCAAAACTATAACAGATGCAAGCTTGTCCTGTTTGGTGGAGATGATATTTAATAAAATAAGTAGAAATCCACTAAAAGTTTTGTTTGGTTATCTTGCAATCCCGAGATAATCGTCTCCATGCTCCAAATCCATTTTTAAAGCCATTTTAAGGCATTTCGCGCATACATGAAATGAACACATTTTTCTCCAAAACTATAACAGATGCAAGCTTGTCCTGTTTGGTGGAGATGATATTTAATAAAATAAGTAGAAATCCCACTAAAAGTTTTGTTTGGTTATCTTGCAATCCCGAGATAATCGTCTCCATGCTCCAAATCCATTTTAAAGCCATTTCAAAGGCATTTTGCGCATACATGAAATGAACACATTTTTCTCCAAAACTATAACACATGCAAGCTTGTCCTGTTTGGTGGAGATGATATTTAATAAAATAAGTAGAAATCCACTAAAAGTTTTGTTTGGTTATCTTGCAATCCCGAGATAATCGTCTCCATGCTCCAAATCCATTTTAAAGCCATTTTTAAGGCATTTCGCGCATACATGAAATGAACACATTTTTCTCCAAAACTATAACAGATGCAAGCTTGTCCTGTTTGGTGGAGATGATATTTAATAAAATAAGTAGAAATCCACTAAAAGTTTTGTTTGGTTATCTTGCAATCCCGAGATAATCGTCTCCATGCTCCAAATCCATTTTAATGCCATTTTTAAGGCATTTCGCGCATACATGAAATGAACACATTTTTCTCCAAAACTATAACAGACGCAAGCTTGTCCTGTTTGGTGGAGATGATATTTAATAAAATAAGTAGAAATCCACTAAAAGTTTTGTTTGGTTATCTTGCAATCCCGAGATAATCGTCTCCATGCTCCAAATCCATTTTAAAGCCATTTTTAAGGCATTTCGCGCATACATGAAATGAACACATTTTTCTCCAAAACTATAACAGATGCAAGCTTGTCCTGTTTGGTGGAGATGATATTTAATAAAATAAGTAGAAATCCACTAAAAGTTTTGTTTGGTTATCTTGCAATCCTGAGATAATCGTCTCCATGCTCCAAATCCATTTTAAAGCCATTTTTAAGGCATTTCGCGCATACATGAAATGAACACATTTTTCTCCAAAACTATAACAGATGCAAGCTTGTCCTGTTTGGTGGAGATGATATTTAATAAAATAAGTAGAAATCCACTAAAAGTTTTGTTTGGTTATCTTGCAATCCCGAGATAATCGTCTCCATGCTCCAAATCCATTTTAAAGCCATTTCAAAGGCATTTTGCGCATACATGAAATGAACACATTTTTTCTCCAAAACTATAACACATGCAAGCTTGTCCTGTTTGGTGGAGATGATATTTAATAAAATAAGTAGAAATCCACTAAAAGTTTTGTTTGGTTATCTTGCAATCCCGAGATAATCGTCTCCATGCTCCAAATCCATTTTAAAGCCATTTTTAAGGCATTTCGCGCATACATGAAATGAACACATTTTTCTCCAAAACTATAACAGATGCAAGCTTGTCCTGTTTGGTGGAGATGATATTTAATAAAATAAGTAGAAATCCACTAAAAGTTTTGTTTGGTTATCTTGCAATCCCGAGATAATCGTCTCCATGCTCCAAATCCATTTTAAAGCCATTTTTAAGGCATTTCGCGCATACATGAAATGAACACATTTTTCTCCAAAACTATAACAGACGCAAGCTTGTCCTGTTTGGTGGAGATGATATTTAATAAAATAAGTAGAAATCCACTAAAAGTTTTGTTTGGTTATCTTGCAATCCCGAGATAATCGTCTCCATGCTCCAAATCCATTTTAAAGCCATTTTTAAGGCATTTCGCGCATACATGAAATGAACACATTTTTCTCCATACTATAACACATGCAAGCTTGTCCTGTTTGGTGGAGATGATATTTAATAAAATAAGTAGAAATCCACTAAAAGTTTTGTTTGGTTATCTTGCAAT